>NW_026611323.1:0-39839 GCF_029633865.1 Lampris incognitus
TATGAATACGGGCTAGCTTACCAAAAGTAAAAATGTGAACTAAATAAGGCCGGGAGTCGTTTTTATTGTTTAAAACACGATTTCTCGACCAGAATATGCTTTTTCAAAAAAAGCCATGTTCCCATGGCGAGAGACTCATTTTCTGCGAGAAAATGCATTAAAAGGAGGGATTTCCTCAGAAACACTATAAATACATATTGTACTTGTCTGAAAACGCAGAGAACCTTGAAATAGAAGGTTTCTCACCAAAAAACACATTGGTGAAACCCCTATCTTAAGGCTCTGAGTGTTTGCACACATGTACAACAGGCATGTTTAAACTATAACGTTTTTAGTGAAATCATTTTTCTCTCGAGGAGAAAACGCGTTTAAATCCATAAAAAGATTTCACTGTGTTTTGGCATTGGACTAAGCTACCAACAACCTAAACAATGATCAGAACTGGAGAAATTACACTTTGACATTGTGTGATATCATGCAACTCTTAAGGACGTGTTGCAGACTTGTTGAATAGATTCATTTTTGTTGTTTTGTTTGTTTTTGATGAAATGGTGCTTTTGTTGTCGAGAAAAGGCGTTTAACGCGATAAAAAGGTTTAGTGCGTTATGAATACGGGCTAGCTTACCAAAAGTAAAAATGTGAACTAAATAAGGCCGGGACTCGTTTTTATTGTTTAAAACACGATTTCTCGACCAGAATATGCTTTTTCAAAAAAAGCCATGTTCCCATGGCGAGAGACTCATTTTCTGCGAGAAAATGCATTAAAAGGAGGGATTTCCTCAGAAACACTATAAATACATATTGTACTTGTCTGAAAACGCACAGAACCTTGAAATAGAAGGTTTCTAACCAAAAAACACATTGGTGAAACCCCTATCTTAAGGCTCTGAGTGTTTGCACACATGTACAACAGGCATGTTTAAACTATAACGTTTTTAGTGAAATCATGTTTCTCTCGAGGAGAAAACGCGTTTAAAGCCATAAAAAGATTTCACTGTGTTTTGGCATTGGTCTAAGCTACCAACAACCTAAACAATGAACAGAACTGGAGAAATTACACTTTGACATTGTGTGATATCATGCAACTCTTAAGGACGTGTTGCAGACTTGTTGAATAGATTCATTTTTCTTGTTTTGTTTGTTTTTGATGAAATGGTGCTTTTCTTGTCGAGAAAAGGCGTTTAACGCGATAAAAAGGTTTAGTGCGTTATGAATACGGGCTAGCTTACCAAAAGTAAAAATGTGAATTAAATAAGGCCGGGAGTCGTTCTCATTGTTTAAAACACGATTTCTCGACCAGAATATGCTTTTTCAAAAAAGCCATGTTCCCATGGTGAGAGACTCATTTTCTGCGAGAAAATGCATTAAAAGCAGGGATTTCATCAGAAACACTATAAATACATATTGTACTTGTATGAAAACGCACAGAATCTTGAAATAGAAGGTTTCTCACCAAAAAACACATTGGTGAAACCCCTATCTTAAGGCTCTGAGTGTTTGCACACATGTACAACAGGCATGTTTAAACTATAACGTTTTTAGTGAAATCATTTTTCTCTCGAGGAGAAAACGCGTTTAAAGCCATAAAAAGATTTCACTGTGTTTTGGCATTAGACTAAGCTACCAACAACCTAAACAATGATCAGAACTGGAGAAATTACACTTTGACATTGTGTGATATCATGCAACTCTTAAGGACGTGTTGCAGACTTGTTGAATAGATTCATTTTTGTTGTTTTGTTTGTTTTTGATGATATGGTGCTTTTCTTGTCGAGAAAAGGCGTTTAACAAGATAAAAAGGTTTAGTGCGTTATGAATACGGGCTAGCTTACCAAAAGTAAAAATGTGAACTAAATAAGGCCGGGACTCGTTTTTATTGTTTAAAACACGATTTCTCGACCAGAATATGCTTTTTCAAAAAAAGCCATGTTCCCATGGCGAGAGACTCATTTTCTGCGAGAAAATGCATTAAAAGGAGGGATTTCCTCAGAAACACTATAAATACATATTGTACTTGTCTGAAAACGCACAGAACCTTGAAATAGAAGGTTTCTCACCAAAAAACACATTGGTGAAACCCCTATCTTAAGGCTCTGAGTGTTTGCACACATGTACAACAGGCATGTTTAAACTATAACGTTTTTAGTGAAATCATGTTTCTCTCGAGAAGAAAACGCGTTTAAAGCCATAAAAAGATTTCACTGTGTTTTGGCATTAGACTAAGCTACCAACAACCTAAACAATGATCAGAACTGGAGAAATTACACTTTGACATTGTGTGATATCATGCAACTCTTAAGGACGTGTTGCAGACTTGTTGAATAGATTCATTTTTGTTGTTTTGTTTGTTTTTGATGAAATGGTGCTTTTCTTGTCGAGAAAAGGCGTTTAACGTGATAAAAAGGTTTAGTGCGTTATGAATACGGGCTAGCTTACCAAAAGTAAAAATGTGAACTAAATAAGGCCGGGACTCGTTTTTATTGTTTAAAACACGATTTCTCGACCAGAATATGCTTTTTCAAAAAAAGCCATGTTCCCATGGCGAGAGACTCATTTTCTGCGAGAAAATGCATTAAAAGGAGGGATTTCCTCAGAAACACTATAAATACATATTGTACTTGTCTGAAAACGCACAGAACCTTGCAATAGAAGGTTTCTCACCAAAAAACACATTGGTGAAACCCCTATCTTAAGGCTCTGAGTGTTTGCACACATGTACAACAGGCATGTTTAAACTATAACGTTTTTAGTGAAATCATGTTTCTCTCGAGGAGAAAACGCGTTTAAAGCCATAAAAAGATGTCTCTGTGTTTTGGCATTGGACTAAGCTACCAACAACCTAAACAATGATCAGAACTGGAGAAATTACACTTTGACATTGTGTGATATCATGCAACTCTTAAGGACGTGTTGCAGACTTGTTGAATAGATTCATTTTTGTTGTTTTGTTTGTTTTTGATGAAATGGTGCTTTTCTTGTCGAGAAAAGGCGTTTAACGCGATAAAAAGGTTTAGTGCGTTATGAATACGGGCTAGCTTACCAAAAGTAAAAATGTGAACTAAATAAGGCCGGGACTCGTTTTTATTGTTTAAAACACGATTTCTCGACCAGAATATGCTTTTTCAAAAAAAGACATGTTCCCATGGCGAGAGACTCATTTTCTGCGAGAAAATGCATTAAAAGGAGGGATTTCCTCAGAAACACTATAAATACATATTGTAATTGTCTGAAAACGCACAGAACCTTGAAATAGAAGGTTTCTCACCAAAAAACACATTGGTGAAACCCCTATCTTAAGGCTCTGAGTGTTTGCACACATGTACAACAGGCATGTTTAAACTATAACGTTTTTAGTGAAATCATTTTTCTCTCGAGGAGAAAACGCGTTTAAAGCCATAAAAAGATTTCACTGTGTTTTGGCATTGGACTAAGCTACCAACAACCTAAACAATGATCAGAACTGGAGAAATTACACTTTGACATTGTGTGATATCATGCAACTCTTAAGGACGTGTTGCAGACTTGTTGAATAGATTCATTTTTGTTTTTTTGTTTGTTTTTGATGAAATGGTGCTTTTCTTGTCGAGAAAAGGCGTTTAACGCGATAAAAAGGTTTAGTGCGTTATGAATACGGGCTAGCTTACCAAAAGTAAAAATGTGAACTAAATAAGGCCGGGACTCGTTTTTATTGTTTAAAACACGATTTCTTGACCAGAATATGCTTTTTCAAAAAAAGCCATGTTCCCATGGCGAGAGACTCATTTTCTGCGAGAAAATGCATTAAAAGGAGGGATTTCCTCAGAAACACTATAAATACATATTGTACTTGTCTGAAAACGCACAGAACCTTGGAATAGAAGGTTTCTCACCAAAAAACACATTGGTGAAACCCCTATCTTAAGGCTCTGAGTGTTTGCACACATGTACAACAGGCATGTTTAAACTATAACGTTTTTAGTGAAATCATGTTTCTCTCGAGGAGAAAACGTGTTTAAAGCCATAAAAAGATTTCTCTGTGTTTTGGCATTGGACTAAGCTACCAACAACCTAAACAATGATCAGAACTGGAGAAATTACACTTTGACATTGTGTGATATCATGCAACTCTTAAGGACGTGTTGCAGACTTGTTGAATAGATTCATTTTTCTTGTTTTGTTTGTTTTTGATGAAATGGTGCTTTTCTTGTCGAGAAAAGGCGTTTAACGCGATAAAAAGGTTTAGTGCGTTATGAATACGGGCTAGCTTACCAAAAGTAAAAATGTGAACTAAATAAGGCCGGGACTAGTTTTTATTGTTTAAAACACGATTTCTCGACCAGAATATGCTTTTTCAAAAAAAGCCATGTTCCCATGGCGAGAGACTCATTTTCTGCGAGAAAATGCATTAAAAGGAGGGATTTCCTCAGAAACACTATAAATACATATTGTACTTGTCTGAAAACGCAGAGAACCTTGAAATAGAAGGTTTCTCACCAAAAAACACATTGGTGAAACCCCTATCTTAAGGCTCTGAGTGTTTGCACACATGTACAACAGGCATGTTTAAACTATAACGTTTTTAGTGAAATCATTTTTCTCTCGAGGAGAAAACGCGTTTAAAGCCATAAAAAGATTTCACTGTGTTTTGGCATTGGACTAAGCTACCAACAACCTAAACAATGATCAGAACTGGAGAAATTACACTTTGACATTGTGTGATATCATGCAACTCTTAACCGGGACTCGTTTTTATTGTTTAAAACACGATTTCTTGACCAGAATAGGCTTTTTCAAAAAAAGCCATGTTCCCATGGCGAGAGACTCATTTTCTGCGAGAAAATGCATTAAAAGGAGGGATTTCCTCAGAAACACTATAAATACATATTGTACTTGTCTGAAAACGCACAGAACCTTGAAATAGAAGGTTTCTCACCAAAAAACACATTGGTGAAACCCCTATCTTAAGGCTCTGAGTGTTTGCACACATGTACAACAGGCATGTTTAAACTATAACGTTTTTAGTGAAATCATTTTTCTCTCGAGGAGAAAACGCGTTTAAAGCCATAAAAAGATTTCACTGTGTTTTGGCATTGGACTATGCTACCAACAACCTAAACAATGATCAGAACTGGAGAAATTACACTTTGACATTGTGTGATATCATGCAACTCTTAAGGACGTGTTGCAGACTTGTTGAATAGATTCATTTTTGTTGTTTTGTTTGTTTTTGATGAAATGGTGCTTTTCTTGTCGAGAAAAGGCGTTTAACGCGATAAAAAGGTTTAGTGCGTTATGAATACGGGCTAGCTTACCAAAAGTAAAAATGTGAACTAAATAAGGCCGGGACTCGTTTTTATTGTTTAAAACACGATTTCTCGACCAGAATATGCTTTTTCAAAAAAAGCCATGTTCCCATGGCGAGAGACTCATTTTCTGCGAGAAAATGCATTAAAAGGAGGGATTTCCTCAGAAACACTATAAATACATATTGTACTTGTCTGAAAACGCACAGAACCTTGAAATAGAAGGTTTCTCACCAAAAAACACATTGGTGAAACCCCTATCTTAAGGCTCTGAGTGTTTGCACACATGTACAACAGGCATGTTTAAACTATAACGTTTTTAGTGAAATCATTTTTCTCTCGAGGAGAAAACGCGTTTAAAGCCATAAAAAGATTTCACTGTGTTTTGGCATTGGACTATGCTACCAACAACCTAAACAATGATCAGAACTGGAGAAATTACACTTTGACATTGTGTGATATCATGCAACTCTTAAGGACGTGTTGCAGACTTGTTGAATAGATTCATTTTTGTTGTTTTGTTTGTTTTTGATGAAATGGTGCTTTTCTTGTCGAGAAAAGGCGTTTAACGCGATAAAAAGGTTTAGTGCGTTATGAATACGGGCTAGCTTACCAAAAGTAAAAATGTGAACTAAATAAGGCCGGGACTCGTTTTTATTGTTTAAAACACGATTTCTCGACCAGAATATGCTTTTTCAAAAAAAGCCATGTTCCCATGGCGAGAGACTCATTTTCTGCGAGAAAATGCATTAAAAGGAGGGATTTCCTCAGAAACACTATAAATACATATTGTACTTGTCTGAAAACGCACAGAACCTTGAAATAGAAGGTTTCTCACCAAAAAACACATTGGTGAAACCCCTATCTTAAGGCTCTGAGTGTTTGCACACATGTACAACAGGCATGTTTAAACTATAACGTTTTTAGTGAAATCATTTTTCTCTCGAGGAGAAAACGCGTTTAAAGCCATAAAAAGATTTCACTGTGTTTTGGCATTGGACTATGCTACCAACAACCTAAACAATGATCAGAACTGGAGAAATTACACTTTGACATTGTGTGATATCATGCAACTCTTAACCGGGACTCGTTTTTATTGTTTAAAACACGATTTCTTGACCAGAATAGGCTTTTTCAAAAAAAGCCATGTTCCCATGGCGAGAGACTCATTTTCTGCGAGAAAATGCATTAAAAGGAGGGATTTCCTCAGAAACACTATAAATACATATTGTACTTGTCTGAAAACGCACAGAACCTTGGAATAGAAGGTTTCTCACCAAAAAACACATTGGTGAAACCCCTATCTTAAGGCTCTGAGTGTTTGCACACATGTACAACAGGCATGTTTAAACTATAACGTTTTTAGTGAAATCATGTTTCTCTCGAGGAGAAAACGTGTTTAAAGCCATAAAAAGATTTCTCTGTGTTTTGGCATTGGACTAAGCTACCAACAACCTAAACAATGATCAGAACTGGAGAAATTACACTTTGACATTGTGTGATATCATGCAACTCTTAAGGACGTGTTGCAGACTTGTTGAATAGATTCATTTTTCTTGTTTTGTTTGTTTTTGATGAAATGGTGCTTTTCTTGTCGAGAAAAGGCGTTTAACGCGATAAAAAGGTTTAGTGCGTTATGAATACGGGCTAGCTTACCAAAAGTAAAAATGTGAACTAAATAAGGCCGGGACTAGTTTTTATTGTTTAAAACACGATTTCTCGACCAGAATATGCTTTTTCAAAAAAAGCCATGTTCCCATGGCGAGAGACTCATTTTCTGCGAGAAAATGCATTAAAAGGAGGGATTTCCTCAGAAACACTATAAATACATATTGTACTTGTCTGAAAACGCAGAGAACCTTGAAATAGAAGGTTTCTCACCAAAAAACACATTGGTGAAACCCCTATCTTAAGGCTCTGAGTGTTTGCACACATGTACAACAGGCATGTTTAAACTATAACGTTTTTAGTGAAATCATTTTTCTCTCGAGGAGAAAACGCGTTTAAAGCCATAAAAAGATTTCACTGTGTTTTGGCATTGGACTAAGCTACCAACAACCTAAACAATGATCAGAACTGGAGAAATTACACTTTGACATTGTGTGATATCATGCAACTCTTAACCGGGACTCGTTTTTATTGTTTAAAACACGATTTCTCGACCAGAATAGGCTTTTTCAAAAAAAGCCATGTTCCCATGGCGAGAGACTCATTTTCTGCGAGAAAATGCATTAAAAGGAGGGATTTCCTCAGAAACACTATAAATACATATTGTACTTGTCTGAAAACGCACAGAACCTTGAAATAGAAGGTTTCTCACCAAAAAACACATTGGTGAAACCCCTATCTTAAGGCTCTGAGTGTTTGCACACATGTACAACAGGCATGTTTAAACTATAACGTTTTTAGTGAAATCATTTTTCTCTCGAGGAGAAAACGCGTTTAAAGCCATAAAAAGATTTCACTGTGTTTTGGCATTGGACTATGCTACCAACAACCTAAACAATGATCAGAACTGGAGAAATTACACTTTGACATTGTGTGATATCATGCAACTCTTAAGGACGTGTTGCAGACTTGTTGAATAGATTCATTTTTGTTGTTTTGTTTGTTTTTGATGAAATGGTGCTTTTCTTGTCGAGAAAAGGCGTTTAACGCGATAAAAAGGTTTAGTGCGTTATGAATACGGGCTAGCTTACCAAAAGTAAAAATGTGAACTAAATAAGGCCGGGACTCGTTTTTATAGTTTAAAACACGATTTCTCGACCAGAATATGCTTTTTCAAAAAAGCCATGTTCCCATGGCGAGAGACTCATTTTCTGCAAGAAAATGCATTAAAAGGAGGGATTTCCTCAGAAACACTATAAATACATATTGTACTTGTCTGAAAACGCACAGAACCTTGAAATAGAAGGTTTCTCACCAAAAAACACATTGGTGAAACCCCTATCTTAAGGCTCTGAGTGTTTGCACACATGTACAACAGGCATGTTTAAACTATAACGTTTTTAGTGAAATCATTTTTCTCTCGAGGAGAAAACGCGTTTAAAGCCATAAAAAGATTTCACTGTGTTTTGGCATTGGACTAAGCTACCAACAACCTAAACAATGATCAGAACTGGAGAAATTACACTTTGACATTGTGTGATATCATGCAACTCTTAAGGACGTGTTGCAGACTTGTTGAATAGATTCATTTTTGTTGTTTTGTTTGTTTTTGATGAAATGGTGCTTTTCTTGTCGAGAAAAGGCGTTTAACGCGATAAAAAGGTTTAGTGCGTTATGAATACGGGCTAGCTTACCAAAAGTAAAAATGTGAACTAAATAAGGCCGGGACTCGTTTTTATTGTTTAAAACACGATTTCTCGACCAGAATATGCTTTTTCAAAAAAAGCCATGTTCCCATGGCGAGAGACTCATTTTCTGCGAGAAAATGCATTAAAAGGAGGGATTTCCTCAGAAACACTATAAATACATATTGTACTTGTCTGAAAACGCACAGAACCTTGAAATAGAAGGTTTCTCACCAAAAAACACATTGGTGAAACCCCTATCTTAAGGCTCTGAGTGTTTGCACTCATGTACAACAGGCATGTTTAAACTATAACGTTTTTAGTGAAATCATTTTTCTCTCGAGGAGAAAACGCGTTTAAAGCCATAAAAAGATTTCACTGTGTTTTGGCATTGGACTAAGCTACCAACAACCTAAACAATGATCAGAACTGGAGAAATTACACTTTGACATTGTGTGATATCATGCAACTCTTAAGGACGTGTTGCAGACTTGTTGAATAGATTCATTTTTGTTGTTTTGTTTGTTTTTGATGAAATGGTGCTTTTCTTGTCGAGAAAAGGCGTTTAACGCGATAAAAAGGTTTAGTGCGTTATGAATACGGGCTAGCTTACCAAAAGTAAAAATGTGAACTAAATAAGGCCGGGACTCGTTTTTATTGTTTAAAACACGATTTCTCGACCAGAATATGCTTTTTCAAAAAAAGCCATGTTCCCATGGCGAGAGACTCATTTTCTGCGAGAAAATGCATTAAAAGGAGGGATTTCCTCAGAAACACTATAAATACATATTGTACTTGTCTGAAAACGCACAGAACCTTGAAATAGAAGGTTTCTCACCAAAAAACACATTGGTGAAACCCCTATCTTAAGGCTCTGAGTGTTTGCACACATGTACAACAGGCATGTTTAAACTATAACGTTTTTAGTGAAATCATTTTTCTCTCGAGGAGAAAACGCGTTTAAAGCCATAAAAAGATTTCACTGTGTTTTGGCATTGGACTATGCTACCAACAACCTAAACAATGATCAGAACTGGAGAAATTACACTTTGACATTGTGTGATATCATGCAACTCTTAAGGACGTGTTGCAGACTTGTTGAATAGATTCATTTTTGTTGTTTTGTTTGTTTTTGATGAAATGGTGCTTTTCTTGTCGAGAAAAGGCGTTTAACGCGATAAAAAGGTTTAGTGCGTTATGAATACGGGCTAGCTTACCAAAAGTAAAAATGTGAACTAAATAAGGCCGGGACTCGTTTTTATTGTTTAAAACACGATTTCTCGACCAGAATATGCTTTTTCAAAAAAAGCCATGTTCCCATGGCGAGAGACTCATTTTCTGCGAGAAAATGCATTAAAAGGAGGGATTTCCTCAGAAACACTATAAATACATATTGTACTTGTCTGAAAACGCACAGAACCTTGAAATAGAAGGTTTCTCACCAAAAAACACATTGGTGAAACCCCTATCTTAAGGCTCTGAGTGTTTGCACACATGTACAACAGGCATGTTTAAACTATAACGTTTTTAGTGAAATCATTTTTCTCTCGAGGAGAAAACGCGTTTAAAGCCATAAAAAGATTTCACTGTGTTTTGGCATTGGACTATGCTACCAACAACCTAAACAATGATCAGAACTGGAGAAATTACACTTTGACATTGTGTGATATCATGCAACTCTTAAGGACGTGTTGCAGACTTGTTGAATAGATTCATTTTTGTTGTTTTGTTTGTTTTTGATGAAATGGTGCTTTTCTTGTCGAGAAAAGGCGTTTAACGCGATAAAAAGGTTTAGTGCGTTATGAATACGGGCTAGCTTACCAAAAGTAAAAATGTGAACTAAATAAGGCCGGGACTCGTTTTTATTGTTTAAAACACGATTTCTCGACCAGAATATGCTTTTTCAAAAAAAGCCATGTTCCCATGGCGAGAGACTCATTTTCTGCGAGAAAATGCATTAAAAGGAGGGATTTCCTCAGAAACACTATAAATACATATTGTACTTGTCTGAAAACGCACAGAACCTTGAAATAGAAGGTTTCTCACCAAAAAACACATTGGTGAAACCCCTATCTTAAGGCTCTGAGTGTTTGCACACATGTACAACAGGCATGTTTAAACTATAACGTTTTTAGTGAAATCATTTTTCTCTCGAGGAGAAAACGCGTTTAAAGCCATAAAAAGATTTCACTGTGTTTTGGCATTGGACTATGCTACCAACAACCTAAACAATGATCAGAACTGGAGAAATTACACTTTGACATTGTGTGATATCATGCAACTCTTAAGGACGTGTTGCAGACTTGTTGAATAGATTCATTTTTGTTGTTTTGTTTGTTTTTGATGAAATGGTGCTTTTCTTGTCGAGAAAAGGCGTTTAACGCGATAAAAAGGTTTAGTGCGTTATGAATACGGGCTAGCTTACCAAAAGTAAAAATGTGAACTAAATAAGGCCGGGACTCGTTTTTATTGTTTAAAACACGATTTCTCGACCAGAATATGCTTTTTCAAAAAAAGCCATGTTCCCATGGCGAGAGACTCATTTTCTGCGAGAAAATGCATTAAAAGGAGGGATTTCCTCAGAAACACTATAAATACATATTGTACTTGTCTGAAAACGCACAGAACCTTGAAATAGAAGGTTTCTCACCAAAAAACACATTGGTGAAACCCCTATCTTAAGGCTCTGAGTGTTTGCACACATGTACAACAGGCATGTTTAAACTATAACGTTTTTAGTGAAATCATTTTTCTCTCGAGGAGAAAACGCGTTTAAAGCCATAAAAAGATTTCACTGTGTTTTGGCATTGGACTAAGCTACCAACAACCTAAACAATGATCAGAACTGGAGAAATTACACTTTGACATTGTGTGATATCATGCAACTCTTAAGGACGTGTTGCAGACTTGTTGAATAGATTCATTTTTGTTGTTTTGTTTGTTTTTGATGAAATGGTGCTTTTCTTGTCGAGAAAAGGCGTTTAACGCGATAAAAAGGTTTAGTGCGTTATGAATACGGGCTAGCTTACCAAAAGTAAAAATGTGAACTAAATAAGGCCGGGACTCGTTTTTATTGTTTAAAACACGATTTCTCGACCAGAATATGCTTTTTCAAAAAAAGCCATGTTCCCATGGCGAGAGACTCATTTTCTGCGAGAAAATGCATTAAAAGGAGGGATTTCCTCAGAAACACTATAAATACATATTGTACTTGTCTGAAAACGCACAGAACCTTGAAATAGAAGGTTTCTCACCAAAAAACACATTGGTGAAACCCCTATCTTAAGGCTCTGAGTGTTTGCACTCATGTACAACAGGCATGTTTAAACTATAACGTTTTTAGTGAAATCATTTTTCTCTCGAGGAGAAAACGCGTTTAAAGCCATAAAAAGATTTCACTGTGTTTTGGCATTGGACTAAGCTACCAACAACCTAAACAATGATCAGAACTGGAGAAATTACACTTTGACATTGTGTGATATCATGCAACTCTTAAGGACGTGTTGCAGACTTGTTGAATAGATTCATTTTTGTTGTTTTGTTTGTTTTTGATGAAATGGTGCTTTTCTTGTCGAGAAAAGGCGTTTAACGCGATAAAAAGGTTTAGTGCGTTATGAATACGGGCTAGCTTACCAAAAGTAAAAATGTGAACTAAATAAGGCCGGGACTCGTTTTTATTGTTTAAAACACGATTTCTCGACCAGAATATGCTTTTTCAAAAAAAGCCATGTTCCCATGGCGAGAGACTCATTTTCTGCGAGAAAATGCATTAAAAGGAGGGATTTCCTCAGAAACACTATAAATACATATTGTACTTGTCTGAAAACGCACAGAACCTTGAAATAGAAGGTTTCTCACCAAAAAACACATTGGTGAAACCCCTATCTTAAGGCTCTGAGTGTTTGCACACATGTACAACAGGCATGTTTAAACTATAACGTTTTTAGTGAAATCATTTTTCTCTCGAGGAGAAAACGCGTTTAAAGCCATAAAAAGATTTCACTGTGTTTTGGCATTGGACTATGCTACCAACAACCTAAACAATGATCAGAACTGGAGAAATTACACTTTGACATTGTGTGATATCATGCAACTCTTAAGGACGTGTTGCAGACTTGTTGAATAGATTCATTTTTGTTGTTTTGTTTGTTTTTGATGAAATGGTGCTTTTCTTGTCGAGAAAAGGCGTTTAACGCGATAAAAAGGTTTAGTGCGTTATGAATACGGGCTAGCTTACCAAAAGTAAAAATGTGAACTAAATAAGGCCGGGACTCGTTTTTATTGTTTAAAACACGATTTCTCGACCAGAATATGCTTTTTCAAAAAAAGCCATGTTCCCATGGCGAGAGACTCATTTTCTGCGAGAAAATGCATTAAAAGGAGGGATTTCCTCAGAAACACTATAAATACATATTGTACTTGTCTGAAAACGCACAGAACCTTGAAATAGAAGGTTTCTCACCAAAAAACACATTGGTGAAACCCCTATCTTAAGGCTCTGAGTGTTTGCACACATGTACAACAGGCATGTTTAAACTATAACGTTTTTAGTGAAATCATTTTTCTCTCGAGGAGAAAACGCGTTTAAAGCCATAAAAAGATTTCACTGTGTTTTGGCATTGGACTATGCTACCAACAACCTAAACAATGATCAGCACTGGAGAAATTACACTTTGACATTGTGTGATATCATGCAACTCTTAAGGACGTGTTGCAGACTTGTTGAATAGATTCATTTTTGTTGTTTTGTTTGTTTTTGATGAAATGGTGCTTTTCTTGTCGAGAAAAGGCGTTTAACGCGATAAAAAGGTTTAGTGCGTTATGAATACGGGCTAGCTTACCAAAAGTAAAAATGTGAACTAAATAAGGCCGGGACTCGTTTTTATTGTTTAAAACACGATTTCTCGACCAGAATATGCTTTTTCAAAAAAAGCCATGTTCCCATGGCGAGAGACTCATTTTCTGCGAGAAAATGCATTAAAAGGAGGGATTTCCTCAGAAACACTATAAATACATATTGTACTTGTCTGAAAACGCACAGAACCTTGAAATAGAAGGTTTCTCACCAAAAAACACATTGGTGAAACCCCTATCTTAAGGCTCTGAGTGTTTGCACACATGTACAACAGGCATGTTTAAACTATAACGTTTTTAGTGAAATCATTTTTCTCTCGAGGAGAAAACGCGTTTAAAGCCATAAAAAGATTTCACTGTGTTTTGGCATTGGACTAAGCTACCAACAACCTAAACAATGATCAGAACTGGAGAAATTACACTTTGACATTGTGTGATATCATGCAACTCTTAAGGACGTGTTGCAGACTTGTTGAATAGATTCATTTTTGTTGTTTTGTTTGTTTTTGATGAAATGGTGCTTTTCTTGTCGAGAAAAGGCGTTTAACGCGATAAAAAGGTTTAGTGCGTTATGAATACGGGCTAGCTTACCAAAAGTAAAAATGTGAACTAAATAAGGCCGGGACTCGTTTTTATTGTTTAAAACACGATTTCTCGACCAGAATATGCTTTTTCAAAAAAAGCCATGTTCCCATGGCGAGAGACTCATTTTCTGCGAGAAAATGCATTAAAAGGAGGGATTTCCTCAGAAACACTATAAATACATATTGTACTTGTCTGAAAACGCACAGAACCTTGAAATAGAAGGTTTCTCACCAAAAAACACATTGGTGAAACCCCTATCTTAAGGCTCTGAGTGTTTGCACTCATGTACAACAGGCATGTTTAAACTATAACGTTTTTAGTGAAATCATTTTTCTCTCGAGGAGAAAACGCGTTTAAAGCCATAAAAAGATTTCACTGTGTTTTGGCATTGGACTAAGCTACAAACAACCTAAACAATGATCAGAAATGGAGAAATTACACTTTGACATTGTGTGATATCATGCAACTCTTTAGGACGTGTTGCAGACTTGTTGAATAGATTCATTTTTGTTGTTTTGTTTGTTTTTGATGAAATGGTGCTTTTCTTGTCGAGAAAAGGCGTTTAACGCGATAAAAAGGTTTAGTGCGTTATGAATACGGGCTAGCTTACCAAAAGTAAAAATGTGAACTAAATAAGGCCGGGACTCGTTTTTATTGTTTAAAACACGATTTCTCGACCAGAATATGCTTTTTCAAAAAAGCCATGTTCCCATGGCGAGAGACTCATTTTCTGCGAGAAAATGCATTAAAAGGAGGGATTTCCTCAGAAACACTATAAATACATATTGTACTTGTCTGAAAACGCACAGAACCTTGAAATAGAAGGTTTCTCACCAAAAAACACATTGGTGAAACCCCTATCTTAAGGCTCTGAGTGTTTGCACACATGTACAACAGGCATGTTTAAACTATAACGTTTTTAGTGAAATCATTTTTCTCTCGAGGAGAAAACGCGTTTAAAGCCATAAAAAGATTTCACTGTGTTTTGGCATTGGACTAAGCTACCAACAACCTAAACAATGATCAGAACTGGAGAAATTACACTTTGACATTGTGTGATATCATGCAACTCTTAAGGACGTGTTGCAGACTTGTTGAATAGATTCATTTTTGTTGTTTTGTTTGTTTTTGATGAAATGGTGCTTTTCTTGTCGAGAAAAGGCGTTTAACGCGATAAAAAGGTTTAGTGCGTTATGAATACGGGCTAGCTTACCAAAAGTAAAAATGTGAACTAAATAAGGCCGGGACTCGTTTTTATTGTTTAAAACACGATTTCTCGACCAGAATATGCTTTTTCAAAAAAAGCCATGTTCCCATGGCGAGAGACTCATTTTCTGCGAGAAAATGCATTAAAAGGAGGGATTTCCTCAGAAACACTATAAATACATATTGTACTTGTCTGAAAACGCACAGAACCTTGAAATAGAAGGTTTCTCACCAAAAAACACATTGGTGAAACCCCTATCTTAAGGCTCTGAGTGTTTGCACACATGTACAACAGGCATGTTTAAACTATAACGTTTTTAGTGAAATCATTTTTCTCTCGAGGAGAAAACGCGTTTAAAGCCATAAAAAGATTTCACTGTGTTTTGGCATTGGACTATGCTACCAACAACCTAAACAATGATCAGAACTGGAGAAATTACACTTTGACATTGTGTGATATCATGCAACTCTTAAGGACGTGTTGCAGACTTGTTGAATAGATTCATTTTTGTTGTTTTGTTTGTTTTTGATGAAATGGTGCTTTTCTTGTCGAGAAAAGGCGTTTAACGCGATAAAAAGGTTTAGTGCGTTATGAATACGGGCTAGCTTACCAAAAGTAAAAATGTGAACTAAATAAGGCCGGGACTCGTTTTTATTGTTTAAAACACGATTTCTCGACCAGAATATGCTTTTTCAAAAAAAGCCATGTTCCCATGGCGAGAGACTCATTTTCTGCGAGAAAATGCATTAAAAGGAGGGATTTCCTCAGAAACACTATAAATACATATTGTACTTGTCTGAAAACGCACAGAACCTTGAAATAGAAGGTTTCTCACCAAAAAACACATTGGTGAAACCCCTATCTTAAGGCTCTGAGTGTTTGCACACATGTACAACAGGCATGTTTAAACTATAACGTTTTTAGTGAAATCATTTTTCTCTCGAGGAGAAAACGCGTTTAAAGCCATAAAAAGATTTCACTGTGTTTTGGCATTGGACTAAGCTACCAACAACCTAAACAATGATCAGAACTGGAGAAATTACACTTTGACATTGTGTGATATCATGCAACTCTTAAGGACGTGTTGCAGACTTGTTGAATAGATTCATTTTTGTTGTTTTGTTTGTTTTTGATGAAATGGTGCTTTTCTTGTCGAGAAAAGGCGTTTAACGCGATAAAAAGGTTTAGTGCGTTATGAATACGGGCTAGCTTACCAAAAGTAAAAATGTGAACTAAATAAGGCCGGGACTCGTTTTTATTGTTTAAAACACGATTTCTCGACCAGAATATGCTTTTTCAAAAAAAGCCATGTTCCCATGGCGAGAGACTCATTTTCTGCGAGAAAATGCATTAAAAGGAGGGATTTCCTCAGAAACACTATAAATACATATTGTACTTGTCTGAAAACGCACAGAACCTTGAAATAGAAGGTTTCTCACCAAAAAACACATTGGTGAAACCCCTATCTTAAGGCTCTGAGTGTTTGCACACATGTACAACAGGCATGTTTAAACTATAACGTTTTTAGTGAAATCATTTTTCTCTCGAGGAGAAAACGCGTTTAAAGCCATAAAAAGATTTCACTGTGTTTTGGCATTGGACTAAGCTACCAACAACCTAAACAATGATCAGAACTGGAGAAATTACACTTTGACATTGTGTGATATCATGCAACTCTTAAGGACGTGTTGCAGACTTGTTGAATAGATTCATTTTTGTTGTTTTGTTTGTTTTTGATGAAATGGTGCTTTTCTTGTCGAGAAAAGGCGTTTAACGCGATAAAAAGGTTTAGTGCGTTATGAATACGGGCTAGCTTACCAAAAGTAAAAATGTGAACTAAATAAGGCCGGGACTCGTTTTTATTGTTTAAAACACGATTTCTCGACCAGAATATGCTTTTTCAAAAAAAGCCATGTTCCCATGGCGAGAGACTCATTTTCTGCGAGAAAATGCATTAAAAGGAGGGATTTCCTCAGAAACACTATAAATACATATTGTACTTGTCTGAAAACGCACAGAACCTTGAAATAGAAGGTTTCTCACCAAAAAACACATTGGTGAAACCCCTATCTTAAGGCTCTGAGTGTTTGCACTCATGTACAACAGGCATGTTTAAACTATAACGTTTTTAGTGAAATCATTTTTCTCTCGAGGAGAAAACGCGTTTAAAGCCATAAAAAGATTTCACTGTGTTTTGGCATTGGACTAAGCTACCAACAACCTAAACAATGATCAGAACTGGAGAAATTACACTTTGACATTGTGTGATATCATGCAACTCTTTAGGACGTGTTGCAGACTTGTTGAATAGATTCATTTTTGTTGTTTTGTTTGTTTTTGATGAAATGGTGCTTTTCTTGTCGAGAAAAGGCGTTTAACGCGATAAAAAGGTTTAGTGCGTTATGAATACGGGCTAGCTTACCAAAAGTAAAAATGTGAACTAAATAAGGCCGGGACTCGTTTTTATTGTTTAAAACACGATTTCTCGACCAGAATATGCTTTTTCAAAAAAGCCATGTTCCCATGGCGAGAGACTCATTTTCTGCGAGAAAATGCATTAAAAGGAGGGATTTCCTCAGAAACACTATAAATACATATTGTACTTGTCTGAAAACGCACAGAACCTTGAAATAGAAGGTTTCTCACCAAAAAACACATTGGTGAAACCCCTATCTTAAGGCTCTGAGTGTTTGCACACATGTACAACAGGCATGTTTAAACTATAACGTTTTTAGTGAAATCATTTTTCTCTCGAGGAGAAAACGCGTTTAAAGCCATAAAAAGATTTCACTGTGTTTTGGCATTGGACTAAGCTACCAACAACCTAAACAATGATCAGAACTGGAGAAATTACACTTTGACATTGTGTGATATCATGCAACTCTTAAGGACGTGTTGCAGACTTGTTGAATAGATTCATTTTTCTTGTTTTGTTTGTTTTTGATGAAATGGTGCTTTTCTTGTCGAGAAAAGGCGTTTAACGCGATAAAAAGGTTTAGTGCGTTATGAATACGGGCTAGCTTACCAAAAGTAAAAATGTGAACTAAATAAGGCCGGGACTCGTTTTTATTGTTTAAAACACGATTTCTCGACCAGAATATGCTTTTTCAAAAAAAGCCATGTTCCCATGGCGAGAGACTCATTTTCTGCGAGAAAATGCATTAAAAGGAGGGATTTCCTCAGAAACACTATAAATACATATTGTACTTGTCTGAAAACGCACAGAACCTTGAAATAGAAGGTTTCTCACCAAAAAACACATTGGTGAAACCCCTATCTTAAGGCTCTGAGTGTTTGCACACATGTACAACAGGCATGTTTAAACTATAACGTTTTTAGTGAAATCATTTTTCTCTCGAGGAGAAAACGCGTTTAAAGCCATAAAAAGATTTCACTGTGTTTTGGCATTGGACTATGCTACCAACAACCTAAACAATGATCAGAACTGGAGAAATTACACTTTGACATTGTGTGATATCATGCAACTCTTAAGGACGTGTTGCAGACTTGTTGAATAGATTCATTTTTGTTGTTTTGTTTGTTTTTGATGAAATGGTGCTTTTCTTGTCGAGAAAAGGCGTTTAACGCGATAAAAAGGTTTAGTGCGTTATGAATACGGGCTAGCTTACCAAAAGTAAAAATGTGAACTAAATAAGGCCGGGACTCGTTTTTATTGTTTAAAACACGATTTCTCGACCAGAATATGCTTTTTCAAAAAAGCCATGTTCCCATGGCGAGAGACTCATTTTCTGCGAGAAAATGCATTAAAAGGAGGGATTTCCTCAGAAACACTATAAATACATATTGTACTTGTCTGAAAACGCACAGAACCTTGAAATAGAAGGTTTCTCACCAAAAAACACATTGGTGAAACCCCTATCTTAAGGCTCTGAGTGTTTGCACACATGTACAACAGGCATGTTTAAACTATAACGTTTTTAGTGAAATCATTTTTCTCTCGAGGAGAAAACGCGTTTAAAGCCATAAAAAGATTTCACTGTGTTTTGGCATTGGACTAAGCTACCAACAACCTAAACAATGATCAGAACTGGAGAAATTACACTTTGACATTGTGTGATATCATGCAACTCTTAAGGACGTGTTGCAGACTTGTTGAATAGATTCATTTTTGTTGTTTTGTTTGTTTTTGATGAAATGGTGCTTTTCTTGTCGAGAAAAGGCGTTTAACGCGATAAAAAGGTTTAGTGCGTTATGAATACGGGCTAGCTTACCAAAAGTAAAAATGTGAACTAAATAAGGCCGGGACTCGTTTTTATTGTTTAAAACACGATTTCTCGACCAGAATATGCTTTTTCAAAAAAAGCCATGTTCCCATGGCGAGAGACTCATTTTCTGCGAGAAAATGCATTAAAAGGAGGGATTTCCTCAGAAACACTATAAATACATATTGTACTTGTCTGAAAACGCACAGAACCTTGAAATAGAAGGTTTCTCACCAAAAAACACATTGGTGAAACCCCTATCTTAAGGCTCTGAGTGTTTGCACTCATGTACAACAGGCATGTTTAAACTATAACGTTTTTAGTGAAATCATTTTTCTCTCGAGGAGAAAACGCGTTTAAAGCCATAAAAAGATTTCACTGTGTTTTGGCATTGGACTAAGCTACCAACAACCTAAACAATGATCAGAACTGGAGAAATTACACTTTGACATTGTGTGATATCATGCAACTCTTAAGGACGTGTTGCAGACTTGTTGAATAGATTCATTTTTGTTGTTTTGTTTGTTTTTGATGAAATGGTGCTTTTCTTGTCGAGAAAAGGCGTTTAACGCGATAAAAAGGTTTAGTGCGTTATGAATACGGGCTAGCTTACCAAAAGTAAAAATGTGAACTAAATAAGGCCGGGACTCGTTTTTATTGTTTAAAACACGATTTCTCGACCAGAATATGCTTTTTCAAAAAAAGCCATGTTCCCATGGCGAGAGACTCATTTTCTGCGAGAAAATGCATTAAAAGGAGGGATTTCCTCAGAAACACTATAAATACATATTGTACTTGTCTGAAAACGCACAGAACCTTGAAATAGAAGGTTTCTCACCAAAAAACACATTGGTGAAACCCCTATCTTAAGGCTCTGAGTGTTTGCACACATGTACAACAGGCATGTTTAAACTATAACGTTTTTAGTGAAATCATTTTTCTCTCGAGGAGAAAACGCGTTTAAAGCCATAAAAAGATTTCACTGTGTTTTGGCATTGGACTAAGCTACCAACAACCTAAACAATGATCAGAACTGGAGAAATTACACTTTGACATTGTGTGATATCATGCAACTCTTAAGGACGTGTTGCAGACTTGTTGAATAGATTCATTTTTGTTGTTTTGTTTGTTTTTGATGAAATGGTGCTTTTCTTGTCGAGAAAAGGCGTTTAACGCGATAAAAAGGTTTAGTGCGTTATGAATACGGGCTAGCTTACCAAAAGTAAAAATGTGAACTAAATAAGGCCGGGACTCGTTTTTATTGTTTAAAACACGATTTCTCGACCAGAATATGCTTTTTCAAAAAAAGCCATGTTCCCATGGCGAGAGACTCATTTTCTGCGAGAAAATGCATTAAAAGGAGGGATTTCCTCAGAAACACTATAAATACATATTGTACTTGTCTGAAAACGCACAGAACCTTGAAATAGAAGGTTTCTCACCAAAAAACACATTGGTGAAACCCCTATCTTAAGGCTCTGAGTGTTTGCACACATGTACAACAGGCATGTTTAAACTATAACGTTTTTAGTGAAATCATTTTTCTCTCGAGGAGAAAACGCGTTTAAAGCCATAAAAAGATTTCACTGTGTTTTGGCATTGGACTATGCTACCAACAACCTAAACAATGATCAGAACTGGAGAAATTACACTTTGACATTGTGTGATATCATGCAACTCTTAAGGACGTGTTGCAGACTTGTTGAATAGATTCATTTTTGTTGTTTTGTTTGTTTTTGATGAAATGGTGCTTTTCTTGTCGAGAAAAGGCGTTTAACGCGATAAAAAGGTTTAGTGCGTTATGAATACGGGCTAGCTTACCAAAAGTAAAAATGTGAACTAAATAAGGCCGGGACTCGTTTTTATTGTTTAAAACACGATTTCTCGACCAGAATATGCTTTTTCAAAAAAAGCCATGTTCCCATGGCGAGAGACTCATTTTCTGCGAGAAAATGCATTAAAAGGAGGGATTTCCTCAGAAACACTATAAATACATATTGTACTTGTCTGAAAACGCACAGAACCTTGAAATAGAAGGTTTCTCACCAAAAAACACATTGGTGAAACCCCTATCTTAAGGCTCTGAGTGTTTGCACACATGTACAACAGGCATGTTTAAACTATAACGTTTTTAGTGAAATCATTTTTCTCTCGAGGAGAAAACGCGTTTAAAGCCATAAAAAGATTTCACTGTGTTTTGGCATTGGACTAAGCTACCAACAACCTAAACAATGATCAGAACTGGAGAAATTACACTTTGACATTGTGTGATATCATGCAACTCTTAAGGACGTGTTGCAGACTTGTTGAATAGATTCATTTTTGTTGTTTTGTTTGTTTTTGATGAAATGGTGCTTTTCTTGTCGAGAAAAGGCGTTTAACGCGATAAAAAGGTTTAGTGCGTTATGAATACGGGCTAGCTTACCAAAAGTAAAAATGTGAACTAAATAAGGCCGGGACTCGTTTTTATTGTTTAAAACACGATTTCTCGACCAGAATATGCTTTTTCAAAAAAAGCCATGTTCCCATGGCGAGAGACTCATTTTCTGCGAGAAAATGCATTAAAAGGAGGGATTTCCTCAGAAACACTATAAATACATATTGTACTTGTCTGAAAACGCACAGAACCTTGAAATAGAAGGTTTCTCACCAAAAAACACATTGGTGAAACCCCTATCTTAAGGCTCTGAGTGTTTGCACACATGTACAACAGGCATGTTTAAACTATAACGTTTTTAGTGAAATCATTTTTCTCTCGAGGAGAAAACGCGTTTAAAGCCATAAAAAGATTTCACTGTGTTTTGGCATTGGACTAAGCTACCAACAACCTAAACAATGATCAGAACTGGAGAAATTACACTTTGACATTGTGTGATATCATGCAACTCTTAAGGACGTGTTGCAGACTTGTTGAATAGATTCATTTTTGTTGTTTTGTTTGTTTTTGATGAAATGGTGCTTTTCTTGTCGAGAAAAGGCGTTTAACGCGATAAAAAGGTTTAGTGCGTTATGAATACGGGCTAGCTTACCAAAAGTAAAAATGTGAACTAAATAAGGCCGGGACTCGTTTTTATTGTTTAAAACACGATTTCTCGACCAGAATATGCTTTTTCAAAAAAAGCCATGTTCCCATGGCGAGAGACTCATTTTCTGCGAGAAAATGCATTAAAAGGAGGGATTTCCTCAGAAACACTATAAATACATATTGTACTTGTCTGAAAACGCACAGAACCTTGAAATAGAAGGTTTCTCACCAAAAAACACATTGGTGAAACCCCTATCTTAAGGCTCTGAGTGTTTGCACTCATGTACAACAGGCATGTTTAAACTATAACGTTTTTAGTGAAATCATTTTTCTCTCGAGGAGAAAACGCGTTTAAAGCCATAAAAAGATTTCACTGTGTTTTGGCATTGGACTAAGCTACCAACAACCTAAACAATGATCAGAACTGGAGAAATTACACTTTGACATTGTGTGATATCATGCAACTCTTTAGGACGTGTTGCAGACTTGTTGAATAGATTCATTTTTGTTGTTTTGTTTGTTTTTGATGAAATGGTGCTTTTCTTGTCGAGAAAAGGCGTTTAACGCGATAAAAAGGTTTAGTGCGTTATGAATACGGGCTAGCTTACCAAAAGTAAAAATGTGAACTAAATAAGGCCGGGACTCGTTTTTATTGTTTAAAACACGATTTCTCGACCAGAATATGCTTTTTCAAAAAAGCCATGTTCCCATGGCGAGAGACTCATTTTCTGCGAGAAAATGCATTAAAAGGAGGGATTTCCTCAGAAACACTATAAATACATATTGTACTTGTCTGAAAACGCACAGAACCTTGAAATAGAAGGTTTCTCACCAAAAAACACATTGGTGAAACCCCTATCTTAAGGCTCTGAGTGTTTGCACACATGTACAACAGGCATGTTTAAACTATAACGTTTTTAGTGAAATCATTTTTCTCTCGAGGAGAAAACGCGTTTAAAGCCATAAAAAGATTTCACTGTGTTTTGGCATTGGACTAAGCTACCAACAACCTAAACAATGATCAGAACTGGAGAAATTACACTTTGACATTGTGTGATATCATGCAACTCTTAAGGACGTGTTGCAGACTTGTTGAATAGATTCATTTTTCTTGTTTTGTTTGTTTTTGATGAAATGGTGCTTTTCTTGTCGAGAAAAGGCGTTTAACGCGATAAAAAGGTTTAGTGCGTTATGAATACGGGCTAGCTTACCAAAAGTAAAAATGTGAACTAAATAAGGCCGGGACTCGTTTTTATTGTTTAAAACACGATTTCTCGACCAGAATATGCTTTTTCAAAAAAAGCCATGTTCCCATGGCGAGAGACTCATTTTCTGCGAGAAAATGCATTAAAAGGAGGGATTTCCTCAGAAACACTATAAATACATATTGTACTTGTCTGAAAACGCACAGAACCTTGAAATAGAAGGTTTCTCACCAAAAAACACATTGGTGAAACCCCTATCTTAAGGCTCTGAGTGTTTGCACACATGTACAACAGGCATGTTTAAACTATAACGTTTTTAGTGAAATCATTTTTCTCTCGAGGAGAAAACGCGTTTAAAGCCATAAAAAGATTTCACTGTGTTTTGGCATTGGACTATGCTACCAACAACCTAAACAATGATCAGAACTGGAGAAATTACACTTTGACATTGTGTGATATCATGCAACTCTTAAGGACGTGTTGCAGACTTGTTGAATAGATTCATTTTTGTTGTTTTGTTTGTTTTTGATGAAATGGTGCTTTTCTTGTCGAGAAAAGGCGTTTAACGCGATAAAAAGGTTTAGTGCGTTATGAATACGGGCTAGCTTACCAAAAGTAAAAATGTGAACTAAATAAGGCCGGGACTCGTTTTTATTGTTTAAAACACGATTTCTCGACCAGAATATGCTTTTTCAAAAAAAGCCATGTTCCCATGGCGAGAGACTCATTTTCTGCGAGAAAATGCATTAAAAGGAGGGATTTCCTCAGAAACACTATAAATACATATTGTACTTGTCTGAAAACGCACAGAACCTTGAAATAGAAGGTTTCTCACCAAAA
This sequence comes from Lampris incognitus, assembly GCF_029633865.1. Taxonomy (NCBI): domain Eukaryota; kingdom Metazoa; phylum Chordata; class Actinopteri; order Lampriformes; family Lampridae; genus Lampris; species Lampris incognitus. Next base: position 24,515 of record NW_026611323.1, read on the forward strand.
AACACATTGGTGAAACCCCTATCTTAAGGCTCTGAGTGTTTGCACACATGTACAACAGGCATGTTTAAACTATAACGTTTTTAGTGAAATCATTTTTCTCTCGAGGAGAAAACGCGTTTAAAGCCATAAAAAGATTTCACTGTGTTTTGGCATTGGACTAAGCTACCAACAACCTAAACAATGATCAGAACTGGAGAAATTACACTTTGACATTGTGTGATATCATGCAACTCTTAAGGACGTGTTGCAGACTTGTTGAATAGATTCATTTTTGTTGTTTTGTTTGTTTTTGATGAAATGGTGCTTTTCTTGTCGAGAAAAGGCGTTTAACGCGATAAAAAGGTTTAGTGCGTTATGAATACGGGCTAGCTTACCAAAAGTAAAAATGTGAACTAAATAAGGCCGGGACTCGTTTTTATTGTTTAAAACACGATTTCTCGACCAGAATATGCTTTTTCAAAAAAAGCCATGTTCCCATGGCGAGAGACTCATTTTCTGCGAGAAAATGCATTAAAAGGAGGGATTTCCTCAGAAACACTATAAATACATATTGTACTTGTCTGAAAACGCACAGAACCTTGAAATAGAAGGTTTCTCACCAAAAAACACATTGGTGAAACCCCTATCTTAAGGCTCTGAGTGTTTGCACTCATGTACAACAGGCATGTTTAAACTATAACGTTTTTAGTGAAATCATTTTTCTCTCGAGGAGAAAACGCGTTTAAAGCCATAAAAAGATTTCACTGTGTTTTGGCATTGGACTAAGCTACCAACAACCTAAACAATGATCAGAAATGGAGAAATTACACTTTGACATTGTGTGATATCATGCAACTCTTTAGGACGTGTTGCAGACTTGTTGAATAGATTCATTTTTGTTGTTTTGTTTGTTTTTGATGAAATGGTGCTTTTCTTGTCGAGAAAAGGCGTTTAACGCGATAAAAAGGTTTAGTGCGTTATGAATACGGGCTAGCTTACCAAAAGTAAAAATGTGAACTAAATAAGGCCGGGACTCGTTTTTATTGTTTAAAACACGATTTCTCGACCAGAATATGCTTTTTCAAAAAAGCCATGTTCCCATGGCGAGAGACTCATTTTCTGCGAGAAAATGCATTAAAAGGAGGGATTTCCTCAGAAACACTATAAATACATATTGTACTTGTCTGAAAACGCACAGAACCTTGAAATAGAAGGTTTCTCACCAAAAAACACATTGGTGAAACCCCTATCTTAAGGCTCTGAGTGTTTGCACACATGTACAACAGGCATGTTTAAACTATAACGTTTTTAGTGAAATCATTTTTCTCTCGAGGAGAAAACGCGTTTAAAGCCATAAAAAGATTTCACTGTGTTTTGGCATTGGACTAAGCTACCAACAACCTAAACAATGATCAGAACTGGAGAAATTACACTTTGACATTGTGTGATATCATGCAACTCTTAAGGACGTGTTGCAGACTTGTTGAATAGATTCATTTTTGTTGTTTTGTTTGTTTTTGATGAAATGGTGCTTTTCTTGTCGAGAAAAGGCGTTTAACGCGATAAAAAGGTTTAGTGCGTTATGAATACGGGCTAGCTTACCAAAAGTAAAAATGTGAACTAAATAAGGCCGGGACTCGTTTTTATTGTTTAAAACACGATTTCTCGACCAGAATATGCTTTTTCAAAAAAAGCCATGTTCCCATGGCGAGAGACTCATTTTCTGCGAGAAAATGCATTAAAAGGAGGGATTTCCTCAGAAACACTATAAATACATATTGTACTTGTCTGAAAACGCACAGAACCTTGAAATAGAAGGTTTCTCACCAAAAAACACATTGGTGAAACCCCTATCTTAAGGCTCTGAGTGTTTGCACACATGTACAACAGGCATGTTTAAACTATAACGTTTTTAGTGAAATCATTTTTCTCTCGAGGAGAAAACGCGTTTAAAGCCATAAAAAGATTTCACTGTGTTTTGGCATTGGACTATGCTACCAACAACCTAAACAATGATCAGAACTGGAGAAATTACACTTTGACATTGTGTGATATCATGCAACTCTTAAGGACGTGTTGCAGACTTGTTGAATAGATTCATTTTTGTTGTTTTGTTTGTTTTTGATGAAATGGTGCTTTTCTTGTCGAGAAAAGGCGTTTAACGCGATAAAAAGGTTTAGTGCGTTATGAATACGGGCTAGCTTACCAAAAGTAAAAATGTGAACTAAATAAGGCCGGGACTCGTTTTTATTGTTTAAAACACGATTTCTCGACCAGAATATGCTTTTTCAAAAAAAGCCATGTTCCCATGGCGAGAGACTCATTTTCTGCGAGAAAATGCATTAAAAGGAGGGATTTCCTCAGAAACACTATAAATACATATTGTACTTGTCTGAAAACGCACAGAACCTTGAAATAGAAGGTTTCTCACCAAAAAACACATTGGTGAAACCCCTATCTTAAGGCTCTGAGTGTTTGCACACATGTACAACAGGCATGTTTAAACTATAACGTTTTTAGTGAAATCATTTTTCTCTCGAGGAGAAAACGCGTTTAAAGCCATAAAAAGATTTCACTGTGTTTTGGCATTGGACTAAGCTACCAACAACCTAAACAATGATCAGAACTGGAGAAATTACACTTTGACATTGTGTGATATCATGCAACTCTTAAGGACGTGTTGCAGACTTGTTGAATAGATTCATTTTTGTTGTTTTGTTTGTTTTTGATGAAATGGTGCTTTTCTTGTCGAGAAAAGGCGTTTAACGCGATAAAAAGGTTTAGTGCGTTATGAATACGGGCTAGCTTACCAAAAGTAAAAATGTGAACTAAATAAGGCCGGGACTCGTTTTTATTGTTTAAAACACGATTTCTCGACCAGAATATGCTTTTTCAAAAAAAGCCATGTTCCCATGGCGAGAGACTCATTTTCTGCGAGAAAATGCATTAAAAGGAGGGATTTCCTCAGAAACACTATAAATACATATTGTACTTGTCTGAAAACGCACAGAACCTTGAAATAGAAGGTTTCTCACCAAAAAACACATTGGTGAAACCCCTATCTTAAGGCTCTGAGTGTTTGCACTCATGTACAACAGGCATGTTTAAACTATAACGTTTTTAGTGAAATCATTTTTCTCTCGAGGAGAAAACGCGTTTAAAGCCATAAAAAGATTTCACTGTGTTTTGGCATTGGACTAAGCTACCAACAACCTAAACAATGATCAGAAATGGAGAAATTACACTTTGACATTGTGTGATATCATGCAACTCTTTAGGACGTGTTGCAGACTTGTTGAATAGATTCATTTTTGTTGTTTTGTTTGTTTTTGATGAAATGGTGCTTTTCTTGTCGAGAAAAGGCGTTTAACGCGATAAAAAGGTTTAGTGCGTTATGAATACGGGCTAGCTTACCAAAAGTAAAAATGTGAACTAAATAAGGCCGGGACTCGTTTTTATTGTTTAAAACACGATTTCTCGACCAGAATATGCTTTTTCAAAAAAGCCATGTTCCCATGGCGAGAGACTCATTTTCTGCGAGAAAATGCATTAAAAGGAGGGATTTCCTCAGAAACACTATAAATACATATTGTACTTGTCTGAAAACGCACAGAACCTTGAAATAGAAGGTTTCTCACCAAAAAACACATTGGTGAAACCCCTATCTTAAGGCTCTGAGTGTTTGCACACATGTACAACAGGCATGTTTAAACTATAACGTTTTTAGTGAAATCATTTTTCTCTCGAGGAGAAAACGCGTTTAAAGCCATAAAAAGATTTCACTGTGTTTTGGCATTGGACTAAGCTACCAACAACCTAAACAATGATCAGAACTGGAGAAATTACACTTTGACATTGTGTGATATCATGCAACTCTTAAGGACGTGTTGCAGACTTGTTGAATAGATTCATTTTTCTTGTTTTGTTTGTTTTTGATGAAATGGTGCTTTTCTTGTCGAGAAAAGGCGTTTAACGCGATAAAAAGGTTTAGTGCGTTATGAATACGGGCTAGCTTACCAAAAGTAAAAATGTGAACTAAATAAGGCCGGGACTCGTTTTTATTGTTTAAAACACGATTTCTCGACCAGAATATGCTTTTTCAAAAAAAGCCATGTTCCCATGGCGAGAGACTCATTTTCTGCGAGAAAATGCATTAAAAGGAGGGATTTCCTCAGAAACACTATAAATACATATTGTACTTGTCTGAAAACGCACAGAACCTTGAAATAGAAGGTTTCTCACCAAAAAACACATTGGTGAAACCCCTATCTTAAGGCTCTGAGTGTTTGCACACATGTACAACAGGCATGTTTAAACTATAACGTTTTTAGTGAAATCATTTTTCTCTCGAGGAGAAAACGCGTTTAAAGCCATAAAAAGATTTCACTGTGTTTTGGCATTGGACTATGCTACCAACAACCTAAACAATGATCAGAACTGGAGAAATTACACTTTGACATTGTGTGATATCATGCAACTCTTAAGGACGTGTTGCAGACTTGTTGAATAGATTCATTTTTGTTGTTTTGTTTGTTTTTGATGAAATGGTGCTTTTGTTGTCGAGAAAAGGCGTTTAACGCGATAAAAAGGTTTAGTGCGTTATGAATACGGGCTAGCTTACCAAAAGTAAAAATGTGAACTAAATAAGGCCGGGACTCGTTTTTATTGTTTAAAACACGATTTCTCGACCAGAATATGCTTTTTCAAAAAAAGCCATGTTCCCATGGCGAGAGACTCATTTTCTGCGAGAAAATGCATTAAAAGGAGGGATTTCCTCAGAAACACTATAAATACATATTGTACTTGTCTGAAAACGCACAGAACCTTGAAATAGAAGGTTTCTCACCAAAAAACACATTGGTGAAACCCCTATCTTAAGGCTCTGAGTGTTTGCACACATGTACAACAGGCATGTTTAAACTATAACGTTTTTAGTGAAATCATTTTTCTCTCGAGGAGAAAACGCGTTTAAAGCCATAAAAAGATTTCACTGTGTTTTGGCATTGGACTAAGCTACCAACAACCTAAACAATGATCAGAACTGGAGAAATTACACTTTGACATTGTGTGATATCATGCAACTCTTAAGGACGTGTTGCAGACTTGTTGAATAGATTCATTTTTGTTGTTTTGTTTGTTTTTGATGAAATGGTGCTTTTCTTGTCAAGAAAAGGCGTTTAACGCGATAAAAAGGTTTAGTGCGTTATGAATACGGGCTAGCTTACCAAAAGTAAAAATGTGAACTAAATAAGGCCGGGACTCGTTTTTATTGTTTAAAACACGATTTCTCGACCAGAATATGCTTTTTCAAAAAAAGCCATGTTCCCATGGCGAGAGACTCATTTTCTGCGAGAAAATGCATTAAAAGGAGGGATTTCCTCAGAAACACTATAAATACATATTGTACTTGTCTGAAAACGCACAGAACCTTGAAATAGAAGGTTTCTCACCAAAAAACACATTGGTGAAACCCCTATCTTAAGGCTCTGAGTGTTTGCACTCATGTACAACAGGCATGTTTAAACTATAACGTTTTTAGTGAAATCATTTTTCTCTCGAGGAGAAAACGCGTTTAAAGCCATAAAAAGATTTCACTGTGTTTTGGCATTGGACTAAGCTACCAACAACCTAAACAATGATCAGAAATGGAGAAATTACACTTTGACATTGTGTGATATCATGCAACTCTTTAGGACGTGTTGCAGACTTGTTGAATAGATTCATTTTTGTTGTTTTGTTTGTTTTTGATGAAATGGTGCTTTTCTTGTCGAGAAAAGGCGTTTAACGCGATAAAAAGGTTTAGTGCGTTATGAATACGGGCTAGCTTACCAAAAGTAAAAATGTGAACTAAATAAGGCCGGGACTCGTTTTTATTGTTTAAAACACGATTTCTCGACCAGAATATGCTTTTTCAAAAAAAGCCATGTTCCCATGGCGAGAGACTCATTTTCTGCGAGAAAATGCATTAAAAGGAGGGATTTCCTCAGAAACACTATAAATACATATTGTACTTGTCTGAAAACGCACAGAACCTTGAAATAGAAGGTTTCTCACCAAAAAACACATTGGTGAAACCCCTATCTTAAGGCTCTGAGTGTTTGCACACATGTACAACAGGCATGTTTAAACTATAACGTTTTTAGTGAAATCATTTTTCTCTCGAGGAGAAAACGCGTTTAAAGCCATAAAAAGATTTCACTGTGTTTTGGCATTGGACTAAGCTACCAACAACCTAAACAATGATCAGAACTGGAGAAATTACACTTTGACATTGTGTGATATCATGCAACTCTTAAGGACGTGTTGCAGACTTGTTGAATAGATTCATTTTTGTTGTTTTGTTTGTTTTTGATGAAATGGTGCTTTTCTTGTCGAGAAAAGGCGTTTAACGCGATAAAAAGGTTTAGTGCGTTATGAATACGGGCTAGCTTACCAAAAGTAAAAATGTGAACTAAATAAGGCCGGGACTCGTTTTTATTGTTTAAAACACGATTTCTCGACCAGAATATGCTTTTTCAAAAAAAGCCATGTTCCCATGGCGAGAGACTCATTTTCTGCGAGAAAATGCATTAAAAGGAGGGATTTCCTCAGAAACACTATAAATACATATTGTACTTTTCTGAAAACGCACAGAACCTTGAAATAGAAGGTTTCTCACCAAAAAACACATTGGTGAAACCCCTATCTTAAGGCTCTGAGTGTTTGCACTCATGTACGTACAACAGGCATGTTTAAACTATAACGTTTTTAGTGAAATCATTTTTCTCTCGAGGAGAAAACGCGTTTAAAGCCATAAAAAGATTTCACTGTGTTTTGGCATTGGACTAAGCTACCAACAACCTAAACAATGATCAGAACTGGAGAAATTACACTTTGACATTGTGTGATATCATGCAACTCTTAAGGACGTGTTGCAGACTTGTTGAATAGATTCATTTTTGTTGTTTTGTTTGTTTTTGATGAAATGGTGCTTTTCTTGTCGAGAAAAGGCGTTTAACGCGATAAAAAGGTTTAGTGCGTTATGAATACGGGCTAGCTTACCAAAAGTAAAAATGTGAACTAAATAAGGCCGGGACTCGTTTTTATTGTTTAAAACACGATTTCTCGACCAGAATATGCTTTTTCAAAAAAAGCCATGTTCCCATGGCGAGAGACTCATTTTCTGCGAGAAAATGCATTAAAAGGAGGGATTTCCTCAGAAACACTATAAATACATATTGTACTTGTCTGAAAACGCACAGAACCTTGGAATAGAAGGTTTCTCACCAAAAAACACATTGGTGAAACCCCTATCTTAAGGCTCTGAGTGTTTGCACACATGTACAACAGGCATGTTTAAACTATAACGTTTTTAGCGAAATCATTTTTCTCTCGAGGAGAAAACGCGTTTAAAGCCATAAAAAGATTTCACTGTGTTTTGGCATTGGACTATGCTACCAACAACCTAAACAATGATCAGAACTGGAGAAATTACACTTTGACATTGTGTGATATCATGCAACTCTTAAGGACGTGTTGCAGACTTGTTGAATAGATTCATTTTTCTTGTTTTGTTTGTTTTTGATGAAATGGTGCTTTTCTTGTCGAGAAAAGGCGTTTAACGCGATAAAAAGGTTTAGTGCGTTATGAATACGGGCTAGCTTACCAAAAGTAAAAATGTGAACTAAATAAGGCCGGGACTCGTTTTTATTGTTTAAAACACGATTTCTCGACCAGAATATGCTTTTTCAAAAAAAGCCATGTTCCCATGGCGAGAGACTCATTTTCTGCGAGAAAATGCATTAAAAGGAGGGATTTCCTCAGAAACACTATAAATACATATTGTACTTGTCTGAAAACGCACAGAACCTTGAAATAGAAGGTTTCTCACCAAAAAACACATTGGTGAAACCCCTATCTTAAGGCTCTGAGTGTTTGCACTCGTGTACAACAGGCATGTTTAAACTATAACGTTTTTAGTGAAATCATTTTTCTCTCGAGGAGAAAACGCGTTTAAAGCCATAAAAAGATTTCACTGTGTTTTGGCATTGGACTAAGCTACCAACAACCTAAACAATGATCAGAACTGGAGAAATTACACTTTGACATTGTGTGATATCATGCAACTCTTTAGGACGTGTTGCAGACTTGTTGAATAGATTCATTTTTGTTGTTTTGTTTGTTTTTGATGAAATGGTGCTTTTCTTGTCGAGAAAAGGCGTTTAACGCGATAAAAAGGTTTAGTGCGTTATGAATACGGGCTAGCTTACCAAAAGTTAAAATGTGAACTAAATAAGGCCGGGACTCGTTTTTATTGTTTAAAACACGATTTCTCGACCAGAATATGCTTTTTCAAAAAAAGCCATGTTCCCATGGCGAGAGACTCATTTTCTGCGAGAAAATGCATTAAAAGGAGGGATTTCCTCAGAAACACTATAAATACATATTGTACTTGTCTGAAAACGCACAGAACCTTGAAATAGAAGGTTTCTCACCAAAAAACACATTGGTGAAACCCCTATCTTAAGGCTCTGAGTGTTTGCACACATGTACAACAGGCATGTTTAAACTATAACGTTTTTAGTGAAATCATTTTTCTCTCGAGGAGAAAACGCGTTTAAAGCCATAAAAAGATTTCACTGTGTTTTGGCATTGGACTAAGCTACCAACAACCTAAACAATGATCAGAACTGGAGAAATTACACTTTGACATTGTGTGATATCATGCAACTCTTAAGGACGTGTTGCAGACTTGTTGAATAGATTCATTTTTGTTGTTTTGTTTGTTTTTGATGAAATGGTGCTTTTCTTGTCGAGAAAAGGCGTTTAACGCGATAAAAAGGTTTAGTGCGTTATGAATACGGGCTAGCTTACCAAAAGTAAAAATGTGAACTAAATAAGGCCGGGACTCGTTTTTATTGTTTAAAACACGATTTCTCGACCAGAATATGCTTTTTCAAAAAAAGCCATGTTCCCATGGCGAGAGACTCATTTTCTGCGAGAAAATGCATTAAAAGGAGGGATTTCCTCAGAAACACTATAAATACATATTGTACTTGTCTGAAAACGCACAGAACCTTGAAATAGAAGGTTTCTCACCAAAAAACACATTGGTGAAACCCCTATCTTAAGGCTCTGAGTGTTTGCACACATGTACAACAGGCATGTTTAAACTATAACGTTTTTAGTGAAATCATTTTTCTCTCGAGGAGAAAACGCGTTTAAAGCCATAAAAAGATTTCACTGTGTTTTGGCATTGGACTATGCTACCAACAACCTAAACAATGATCAGAACTGGAGAAATTACACTTTGACATTGTGTGATATCATGCAACTCTTAAGGACGTGTTGCAGACTTGTTGAATAGATTCATTTTTGTTGTTTTGTTTGTTTTTGATGAAATGGTGCTTTTCTTGTCGAGAAAAGGCGTTTAACGCGATAAAAAGGTTTAGTGCGTTATGAATACGGGCTAGCTTACCAAAAGTAAAAATGTGAACTAAATAAGGCCGGGACTCGTTTTTATTGTTTAAAACACGATTTCTCGACCAGAATATGCTTTTTCAAAAAAAGCCATGTTCCCATGGCGAGAGACTCATTTTCTGCGAGAAAATGCATTAAAAGGAGGGATTTCCTCAGAAACACTATAAATACATATTGTACTTGTCTGAAAACGCACAGAACCTTGAAATAGAAGGTTTCTCACCAAAAAACACATTGGTGAAACCCCTATCTTAAGGCTCTGAGTGTTTGCACACATGTACAACAGGCATGTTTAAACTATAACGTTTTTAGTGAAATCATTTTTCTCTCGAGGAGAAAACGCGTTTAAAGCCATAAAAAGATTTCACTGTGTTTTGGCATTGGACTAAGCTACCAACAACCTAAACAATGATCAGAACTGGAGAAATTACACTTTGACATTGTGTGATATCATGCAACTCTTAAGGACGTGTTGCAGACTTGTTGAATAGATTCATTTTTGTTGTTTTGTTTGTTTTTGATGAAATGGTGCTTTTCTTGTCGAGAAAAGGCGTTTAACGCGATAAAAAGGTTTAGTGCGTTATGAATACGGGCTAGCTTACCAAAAGTAAAAATGTGAACTAAATAAGGCCGGGACTCGTTTTTATTGTTTAAAACACGATTTCTCGACCAGAATATGCTTTTTCAAAAAAAGCCATGTTCCCATGGCGAGAGACTCATTTTCTGCGAGAAAATGCATTAAAAGGAGGGATTTCCTCAGAAACACTATAAATACATATTGTACTTGTCTGAAAACGCACAGAACCTTGAAATAGAAGGTTTCTCACCAAAAAACACATTGGTGAAACCCCTATCTTAAGGCTCTGAGTGTTTGCACTCATGTACAACAGGCATGTTTAAACTATAACGTTTTTAGTGAAATCATTTTTCTCTCGAGGAGAAAACGCGTTTAAAGCCATAAAAAGATTTCACTGTGTTTTGGCATTGGACTAAGCTACCAACAACCTAAACAATGATCAGAAATGGAGAAATTACACTTTGACATTGTGTGATATCATGCAACTCTTTAGGACGTGTTGCAGACTTGTTGAATAGATTCATTTTTGTTGTTTTGTTTGTTTTTGATGAAATGGTGCTTTTCTTGTCGAGAAAAGGCGTTTAACGCGATAAAAAGGTTTAGTGCGTTATGAATACGGGCTAGCTTACCAAAAGTAAAAATGTGAACTAAATAAGGCCGGGACTCGTTTTTATTGTTTAAAACACGATTTCTCGACCAGAATATGCTTTTTCAAAAAAGCCATGTTCCCATGGCGAGAGACTCATTTTCTGCGAGAAAATGCATTAAAAGGAGGGATTTCCTCAGAAACACTATAAATACATATTGTACTTGTCTGAAAACGCACAGAACCTTGAAATAGAAGGTTTCTCACCAAAAAACACATTGGTGAAACCCCTATCTTAAGGCTCTGAGTGTTTGCACACATGTACAACAGGCATGTTTAAACTATAACGTTTTTAGTGAAATCATTTTTCTCTCGAGGAGAAAACGCGTTTAAAGCCATAAAAAGATTTCACTGTGTTTTGGCATTGGACTAAGCTACCAACAACCTAAACAATGATCAGAACTGGAGAAATTACACTTTGACATTGTGTGATATCATGCAACTCTTAAGGACGTGTTGCAGACTTGTTGAATAGATTCATTTTTGTTGTTTTGTTTGTTTTTGATGAAATGGTGCTTTTCTTGTCGAGAAAAGGCGTTTAACGCGATAAAAAGGTTTAGTGCGTTATGAATACGGGCTAGCTTACCAAAAGTAAAAATGTGAACTAAATAAGGCCGGGACTCGTTTTTATTGTTTAAAACACGATTTCTCGACCAGAATATGCTTTTTCAAAAAAAGCCATGTTCCCATGGCGAGAGACTCATTTTCTGCGAGAAAATGCATTAAAAGGAGGGATTTCCTCAGAAACACTATAAATACATATTGTACTTTTCTGAAAACGCACAGAACCTTGAAATAGAAGGTTTCTCACCAAAAAACACATTGGTGAAACCCCTATCTTAAGGCTCTGAGTGTTTGCACTCATGTACGTACAACAGGCATGTTTAAACTATAACGTTTTTAGTGAAATCATTTTTCTCTCGAGGAGAAAACGCGTTTAAAGCCATAAAAAGATTTCACTGTGTTTTGGCATTGGACTAAGCTACCAACAACCTAAACAATGATCAGAACTGGAGAAATTACACTTTGACATTGTGTGATATCATGCAACTCTTAAGGACGTGTTGCAGACTTGTTGAATAGATTCATTTTTGTTGTTTTGTTTGTTTTTGATGAAATGGTGCTTTTCTTGTCGAGAAAAGGCGTTTAACGCGATAAAAAGGTTTAGTGCGTTATGAATACGGGCTAGCTTACCAAAAGTAAAAATGTGAACTAAATAAGGCCGGGACTCGTTTTTATTGTTTAAAACACGATTTCTCGACCAGAATATGCTTTTTCAAAAAAAGCCATGTTCCCATGGCGAGAGACTCATTTTCTGCGAGAAAATGCATTAAAAGGAGGGATTTCCTCAGAAACACTATAAATACATATTGTACTTGTCTGAAAACGCACAGAACCTTGGAATAGAAGGTTTCTCACCAAAAAACACATTGGTGAAACCCCTATCTTAAGGCTCTGAGTATTTGCACACATGTACAACAGGCATGTTTAAACTATAACGTTTTTAGCGAAATCATTTTTCTCTCGAGGAGAAAACGCGTTTAAAGCCATAAAAAGATTTCACTGTGTTTTGGCATTGGACTATGCTACCAACAACCTAAACAATGATCAGAACTGGAGAAATTACACTTTGACATTGTGTGATATCATGCAACTCTTAAGGACGTGTTGCAGACTTGTTGAATAGATTCATTTTTCTTGTTTTGTTTGTTTTTGATGAAATGGTGCTTTTCTTGTCGAGAAAAGGCGTTTAACGCGATAAAAAGGTTTAGTGCGTTATGAATACGGGCTAGCTTACCAAAAGTAAAAATGTGAACTAAATAAGGCCGGGACTCGTTTTTATTGTTTAAAACACGATTTCTCGACCAGAATATGCTTTTTCAAAAAAAGCCATGTTCCCATGGCGAGAGACTCATTTTCTGCGAGAAAATGCATTAAAAGGAGGGATTTCCTCAGAAACACTATAAATACATATTGTACTTGTCTGAAAACGCACAGAACCTTGAAATAGAAGGTTTCTCACCAAAAAACACATTGGTGAAACCCCTATCTTAAGGCTCTGAGTGTTTGCACTCGTGTACAACAGGCATGTTTAAACTATAACGTTTTTAGTGAAATCATTTTTCTCTCGAGGAGAAAACGCGTTTAAAGCCATAAAAAGATTTCACTGTGTTTTGGCATTGGACTAAGCTACCAACAACCTAAACAATGATCAGAACTGGAGAAATTACACTTTGACATTGTGTGATATCATGCAACTCTTTAGGACGTGTTGCAGACTTGTTGAATAGATTCATTTTTGTTGTTTTGTTTGTTTTTGATGAAATGGTGCTTTTCTTGTCGAGAAAAGGCGTTTAACGCGATAAAAAGGTTTAGTGCGTTATGAATACGGGCTAGCTTACCAAAAGTTAAAATGTGAACTAAATAAGGCCGGGACTCGTTTTTATTGTTTAAAACACGATTTCTCGACCAGAATATGCTTTTTCAAAAAAAGCCATGTTCCCATGGCGAGAGACTCATTTTCTGCGAGAAAATGCATTAAAAGGAGGGATTTCCTCAGAAACACTATAAATACATATTGTACTTGTCTGAAAACGCACAGAACCTTGAAATAGAAGGTTTCTCACCAAAAAACACATTGGTGAAACCCCTATCTTAAGGCTCTGAGTGTTTGCACACATGTACAACAGGCATGTTTAAACTATAACGTTTTTAGTGAAATCATTTTTCTCTCGAGGAGAAAACGCGTTTAAAGCCATAAAAAGATTTCACTGTGTTTTGGCATTGGACTATGCTACCAACAACCTAAACAATGATCAGAACTGGAGAAATTACACTTTGACATTGTGTGATATCATGCAACTCTTAAGGACGTGTTGCAGACTTGTTGAATAGATTCATTTTTGTTGTTTTGTTTGTTTTTGATGAAATGGTGCTTTTCTTGTCGAGAAAAGGCGTTTAACGCGATAAAAAGGTTTAGTGCGTTATGAATACGGGCTAGCTTACCAAAAGTAAAAATGTGAACTAAATAAGGCCGGGACTCGTTTTTATTGTTTAAAACACGATTTCTCGACCAGAATATGCTTTTTCAAAAAAGCCATGTTCCCATGGCGAGAGACTCATTTTCTGCGAGAAAATGCATTAAAAGGAGGGATTTCCTCAGAAACACTATAAATACATATTGTACTTGTCTGAAAACGCACAGAACCTTGAAATAGAAGGTTTCTCACCAAAAAACACATTGGTGAAACCCCTATCTTAAGGCTCTGAGTGTTTGCACACATGTACAACAGGCATGTTTAAACTATAACGTTTTTAGTGAAATCATTTTTCTCTCGAGGAGAAAACGCGTTTAAAGCCATAAAAAGATTTCACTGTGTTTTGGCATTGGACTAAGCTATCAACAACCTAAACAATGATCAGAACTGGAGAAATTACACTTTGACATTGTGTGATATCATGCAACTCTTAAGGACGTGTTGCAGACTTGTTGAATAGATTCATTTTTGTTGTTTTGTTTGTTTTTGATGAAATGGTGCTTTTCTTGTCGACAAAAGGCGTTTAACGCGATAAAAAGGTTTAGTGCGTTATGAATACGGGCTAGCTTACCAAAAGTAAAAATGTGAACTAAATAAGGCCGGGACTCGTTTTTATTGTTTAAAACACGATTTCTCGACCAGAATATGCTTTTTCAAAAAAAGCCATGTTCCCATGGCGAGAGACTCATTTTCTGCGAGAAAATGCATTAAAAGGAGGGATTTCCTCAGAAACACTATAAATACATATTGTACTTGTCTGAAAACGCACAGAACCTTGAAATAGAAGGTTTCTCACCAAAAAACACATTGGTGAAACCCCTATCTTAAGGCTCTGAGTGTTTGCACACATGTACAACAGGCATGTTTAAACTATAACGTTTTTAGTGAAATCATTTTTCTCTCGAGGAGAAAACGCGTTTAAAGCCATAAAAAGATTTCACTGTGTTTTGGCATTGGACTATGCTACCAACAACCTAAACAATGATCAGAACTGGAGAAATTACACTTTGACATTGTGTGATATCATGCAACTCTTAAGGACGTGTTGCAGACTTGTTGAATAGATTCATTTTTGTTGTTTTGTTTGTTTTTGATGAAATGGTGCTTTTCTTGTCGAGAAAAGGCGTTTAACGCGATAAAAAGGTTTAGTGCGTTATGAATACGGGCTAGCTTACCAAAAGTAAAAATGTGAACTAAATAAGGCAGGGACTCGTTTTTATTGTTTAAAACACGATTTCTCGACCAGAATATGCTTTTTCAAAAAAAGCCATGTTCCCATGGCGAGAGACTCATTTTCTGCGAGAAAATGCATTAAAAGGAGGGATTTCCTCAGAAACACTATAAATACATATTGTACTTGTCTGAAAACGCACAGAACCTTGAAATAGAAGGTTTCTCACCAAAAAACACATTGGTGAAACCCCTATCTTAAGGCTCTGAGTGTTTGCACACATGTACAACAGGCATGTTTAAACTATAACGTTTTTAGTGAAATCATTTTTCTCTCGAGGAGAAAACGCGTTTAAAGCCATAAAAAGATTTCACTGTGTTTTGGCATTGGACTAAGCTACCAACAACCTAAACAATGATCAGAACTGGAGAAATTACACTTTGACATTGTGTGAT
>NW_026611324.1:2500-20000 GCF_029633865.1 Lampris incognitus
GTCTGACCTTTCGGCTGGACGGGGACAGAATGTAAGAGGAGTAGCAGGAGAGGAGAGAGTAGGAGGGACGGAACCAGCGGTTTGAGGGGGAGAGAAGAAAAAAGGCGAGCATCGAGTCAGGAAGGAAAGAGAGGAGAGAGAGCGAGGAAAGGGAACTGATCGGAGAGGGAGCGATGATGAGTGATGAAGTGGGTTGGAAAGGGGGACAGAATAAGAGGAGGTATAATAGGGGCGATAGAGATGGAATGAAGTAGAGAGAGCGAGAGATTAAGAAACGGAGGCGAAACCAGAGAGATGGAGAGAAGATGGAGAGAGTAAGTAATTTAAGGGAGGTCAAGGAGGAAAGAGAGGTTTGTGCGAGAACACAGACAGATGCTGGATAGAAGGATGGAAGGGTGGATAGGAAGATAGATCGATAGACAGGTTGGCCCTGTATTTGACACTAAGCTGTCTTATGTTTCAAAGGGTCAGTGTGTTATCTTAAATGGCGTCCAGGTAGTGTAGCGGTCTATTCTGTTGCCTACCAACACGGGGGTCGCCGGTTCGAATCCCCGTGTTACCTCCGGCTTGGTCGGGCGTCCCTAGAGGCACAATTGGCCGTGTCTGCGGGTGGGAAGCCGGATGTGGGTTATGTGTCGCGCCTCCTCTGGTCGGTCGGGGCACCTGTTTGGTGTTGGGGGGGGGGATAGCGTGATCCTCCCACGCGCTACGTCCCCCCGGTGAAACTCCTCACTGTCAGGTGAAAAGAAGCGGCTGGCGACTCCACATGTCTGGGAGGAGGCATGTGGTAGTCTGCAGCACCTCCCCGGATCGGCAGTGGAGCAGCGACCGGGACGGCTCAGAAGAGTGGGGTAATTGGCCGGATATAATTGGGGGGGAAAGGGGAAAAATCCCCCCCCCCCAAAAATAGCATCCACATTTAGAAATTACACTTAAAGGGTCTCAGTGTGTTACTTCAAGTATTTTTTAATTATAAGTCTCATGAATGGCAGCAAGGGTCCCTCGGATGTATGCATTTAAGGGTAGAGGATGTAACATAAATATATGCATGGCTTCGTAGCTTGTAGGAGTCCGTTAAAAAGTTTCGGGCGTGTTTGACCATCCCTGTGTATGTGTATTCCCATGAGTAGAATCACAAACCGGGAATCATCCGGGCTGTTGTGTCCTCGGGGCTGTTGGACTGTGTGTTGCTTTGCTCGATTGGACACACCGCCAGTAATCGTTCTCTACACACACACACACACTGACAGCAGGCCGCTGTCACAGAGGGCCTTGGTGTTCTCTCCCTGTTTCTTCAAGCATGTGATGCTTCTCAGACAGGAAGAGAGAAACCAGGCCGATAGAGGAGAGGAGCAGAGATGCAGGCAGAGCGAAGAAAAGACGACGGAAGTCAAAATTATCGCAGATAAACGGGGAAGGAAAGGAAAGGAGAGAGTGACAGAAAATGGAGAGAGAGAGAGAGAGAGAGAAGGTCAGAGAAGTGGGGAGGAATCGGACAAAAACCTGGAGAGACAGGAGTGTGAAATGTGTACTTGAATAGCCGGGCATGAAGGGAATGTGTTCATCATGGATTTAGTGTTTGGAGGGTCACATCCCCCGCAGCGTCCCCCTCTGGCCACATCACGACCAATTCCATCCATCCTGTCCTTCACCAAAGCCCTCCACGTGGGTTAACCGTAGCGAGAAGGGACTTTGTACAGTCATTTAGCCGAACAGGGTTGCCGTGCGATGGACCGCCCTGCATTACACCACTACACTGTACTGCTACACTGCACTGTGTAAAGCTTTGCATTGAACGGTACTGTATTTAACTGCAGTGAGGTGTCGTAAAGCTTCCAGAGTTTAGACGCCAAGTCTTTTGCATGATTCGGGTCAGTTTTAGGCACGAAACCAAGAGTTGAGTCCCCGAAGCTTTTAAAGCTGCAGCTCCTCTAGAGCGCTACAGAGCTCCAACACCAATGCATCCATCAGCAGACACGTGCTGTCAGTTTGTGGGTTTTTTTTGTTTTTTTGGAAAGGATTTTTGATTTTGATGTGTTTTTGAGAGTACAAAAGGGGGCTAGAGGGTTTCAAAGACCCAAAGAGCCGTGAACCTGACTCAACACACAAATAACCCAGTAAATTCCCTTTGACACTTGAATTTAGATCTGAAATAAATCACACATTACACACACACACGGGTGACAAATGAAAGGAACACCCACCATAAAGTGTCTTGGTAAGGAGGTGGTCCACCACGAGCCTCCAGAACAGCTTCAGTGCTCCTTGTCTTAGATTCTACAAGTCTCTGAACTCTACTGGAGGGATGGACACCATCCTTCCAAAAGATGTTCCCTCATTTGGTGTTTTGATGATGATGGTGGTGGAGAGCGCCGTCTAACACGTCGGTCCAAAATCTCCCATAGGTGTTCAGTTGGGTTGAGATCAGGTGACTGTGAGGGCCACAGCATGGGATTTACATCATTTTCATCTTCATCAAACCATCCAGTGACCCCTCGTGCCCTGTGGATGGGGGCATTGTCATCCTGGAAGAGACCACTCCCATCAGGACAGACATGTCTCATCATAGGATAAAGCGATCACTCAGAAGAACTTTGTATTGGTTTGCAGTGACCCTTCCCTCTAAGGGGACAAGTGGACCCAAACCATGCCAGGAAACCCTCCCCCCTCTCCACAGCATAACAGAGCCCCCGGACCCCCTCACTGTAGGGGTCAAGCATTCAGGTTTTTCCTTTAACTTGTCACCCATCTGTATACATATTTATAGCTTGGTTTGCAATTTGATTCGTTTTTCAAATAAATTAGAAAAATACTTAAATGTAATGAGTTCGAGCGCCTGAACGATGGGTTGCTGCACGTTGAGATTGAAGTTTTAAGTTTCCTAACCAAAGAAATACTCACCTTGGGGCCAATCTCACCTAGCAGGATTTCTTGTGTAGCTAGCTACCTTCAAACTTAGTTTGATCTAACTTTGGGATTTTATGTTGCACGAAAGTGGATCATGTTGAATATCTTTTCCGATATTGGCACTATTTACTGATTGGCGTTTTGTGCATTTGTTAAAGCGGAGAGGAAAAATGAAAATGTAGACCTAGCTTCTTTCATTCCGTCGCGGGATCCCGCCCCTCCGTCATTCTCATTGGTTTTCATCCATCCATACATTATCCAAGCTGCTTATCCAAATCGGGGTCGCGGGGATGCTGGAGCCAATCCCAGCAGTCATTGGGCAGCAGGTGGGGAGACACCCTGGACAGGCCACCAGGCCATCACAGGGCCCACACACACACACACCTACGGACCATTTAGTACAGCCGATTCACCGGACCTACATGTCTTTGGACTGTGGGAGGAAACTGGAGCACCCGGAGTAAACCCACATAGACACGGGGAGAACATGAAGACTCCACACAGAGCATGACCCTGGACATTCCCCAAGGTTGGACTACCGTGGGGTTCGAACCCAGGATCTTCTTGCTGTGAGGCGACTGCGCTAACCACTACGCCACAGTGCCAGTCCATTGGTTTTCAGAGAAAGCAAAAAATAAAAACTACAGGTAGCATTTCTTTCGAGGTGCGTGGTGGAAACATGGCCTTTGCCACCAGCCCGTGGCTTCTCTAACTCATGCTAGCTAATAGGGGGGATCCGTCAATGCTAATGTGTTAGCCGAAATCTTTTAGGAACTTCACTGAAGAGATTCACCTAAAAAAAATGATCATTGCTGAATTACCTTGGGATGTGCATTGGAAATAGGCTAATGGACCTGTTGGTTTAATGGTTATGGGCTGTTTTCCTTGCCCATTACCTTGAAATAAGAGTTCATTAGTCAGGAAACCAATTTATTACCATTAGTGCACATTGGAGGAGGTTTTCACTGTCAGGACTCCCCTCTTCCTCGTTTTTTCCAAAAGGGAAATTCAACTTTAAATTATATCTTTGTTAACCCAAGTGAGAATAAGGTAATCTCTGCATTATCTGCAGTTTCCTGTGTTTATATTTGGATACCGATGCAACCAGAAAGACGAAAAGTGAAAAAATCAACCAGGGTGTAAATGACGCATCTGTGCCTCGCTGATAGATTCCTAGCCCAGAAAATTATTTTAAGATGATAGTTGACCCAAACATGTTTTTTTTTACTTTTAATTATCCTTATTTTGACTTTAATAAAAATAATAGTCTGCTCTCAATTGTATGTAAGAAAAAAAAAAGATTAATTGAGATTCAAAACAATTGAAACAGGTGGCAATATGAGAAGCTAACTATGAGAGTCTAACCAAGAAATTTCAAGGTGATTAATCAGCTAAAAGACGTCTAAATGGTATGCACACATCCAGGCTGAAACCGGGCTGGATTTGGTGGAAAAGTGAAATTCTAGTAGAAGTCTAAATCTCTTTATCCAGCGAGCGAAATAGACACTGCTAAAATAAAATAAGTTAAAAGTGCTCTCGCATGATATATGGGCTTGCATTGTGCATCTCGAACAGTTAACATCATTTTGGAGCTAGATGATTATGTCATCATAGCTCAAACAGTTAGGTGTAAAATTGGGCTACATTTAGCCGGCTGTATTGTGAGAGATGAAAGCTAACGCGTAGCTGCCATGTTGAGATCGGGTCTGATCCTCGATTGGCAGGTCAGTATTAGAATCGATTGTTTTATTATCCACACGACCAAGGCCCATGGAATTAGTTTTCGGTACACGTTAAACTCTGCACCGCAATACATACATGGCTAACAGCGGACACTCCACATATTATCACGAACAACACAGTTACACAATAACAGAGACAAACTATTACGCACAACAGTTAGTGGAATGATAGTATCCATGCCAATGGTGTGTGAGGAGGGGATTATAGGCAGGAATTCAGAGTCCTGATGGCTAGGGGGAAAAAACTGAAGTGTTTAGTCTCAGTGGACAGTGACTTGTAGCGCCTCCCTGAGGGAAAGAGCTGGAAGAGGTTATGAGCAGGATGTGAGGAGTCGGAGGTGATCTTCTTTGCTCGCTTACAGTCTGGTGAGTATATAGAGATCCAACTGAGGGGAGTGGGTTACCTATGATTTTGGATGCCTTGTTGACAATCCGCTGCAGGTTTTTCCGTGTTTGACTGTCTGTGCCGCCATACCATACTGTAATAGAAGATGTTCTGATGGACTCGATAATGGCTGAGTAAAACAGAACGAGAAGTTGATGTTCGATCCGATATTTTTTAAGCTGCCTAAGAAAGTAAAGTCGTTGTTGAGCTTTTGCAATGCTGTGTTCACTGTTAATTTTCCACTTCAGGTTATTGCTGATGTATGTTTCAAGGAATTTAAAAGACTCAGTGGTGGTGATTGGGTCTCCGTTCATTTGTATGGGTGTTTTGGGATTCGGCATGCATCGGAAATCAATAACATGTTTGCCCTGTGATGGCCTGGCGGCCTGTCCAGGGTGTCTCCCCGCCTTCTGCCCAATGACTGCTGGGATAGGCTCCAGCATCCCCCTGACCCTGAGAGCAGGATAAGCGGTTTGGATAATGGATGGATGGGTTTCGGCTGTATTAAGCAGAAGATTGTTGTTCGCGCACCAAGTGACAGCTTGGTCCACTTCAGTGTGGTACTGGTTTTCATCATTGTTGGAGATGAGGCCTACAATGGTTGTGTTGTCTGTGTATTTTATTGTTTTCACAGAACGGTCCATGGATGTAAAGTGGGTAGTGTAAAGTGAGAAGAGCTAGGGGGAGAGAACACAGCCCTGAGGAGCACCTGAACTGAGGGTAAGACGGTGTGAGGTTACCGCCCCCCTCTGTCGCCTGTTCCACAGGAAGTTCTGAATCCAGTGGCATATGGCTGGGTCAGTGTTCATATCCAAGAGTATAGTAAAGAGTTTGAGTGGGTTGATGGAGTTGAAGGCAGAACTAAAGTCTATGAACAGGATGCATGACTAGGTGTTTGGTGAGTCCAGGTGTTGCAGGGCATGGTGCAGGGCTATGCTAACTGCATCCTCAACAGACCGGTTGGCTTGATAGGCAAATTGATATGGGTCCATCATTGGGGCGGTGCAAGATTTCAGGTATGACAGAATGATACGCTCAAATGCTTTCATGGTCACAGATGTCAGAGCAACTGGTCTGAAGTCACCGAGGCAGGTGATCAGGAATCAGGAACACTTTATTTATCATTTCATGTACAGAAGTACATGAAATGAAATGAAATGAAATATTGGTTCCTCCAGCCCACAGCAGTGCAACACAAAGACAAAAACACATATCTAAAAACTACAACAACTTCAAGAACACACATACTTACTAACACATAGTATATCTAAACTCACACATATATCCAAACTAAAAAAAAAAATCATTGTCTAAGGGAACGAATGCCAGCCAGGATGACTGTCGGAACTGCCGGTCTGCATGGGCTAGCAGTTAGCTTTGCCTGCCCCGCTTCCGCATCCTGTCAGACCACCCTCAGTGCTTCCTCCTCGGGCGCAGCTCCAGGCAGGGCCGTGGTCCTTGGGCCCACCGGACGCAGCAGACCAGGCTCCTCCAGCCGATCCAGTGCCAGCTCTCCCAGCCAGACACCCTTGACACACCTCCCCGCACTCCGCACGACGACACCAAAAACACCACAGTCAACGGAAGGTGAGGCCGCCACCAGACCGCCCTCGGCGTTATCGGAACTGCCGGTCTGCATGGGCTGCATGATCTTTGAGGTCTTTGGCACAGGAATGACGGTAGAGAGTTTGAAGCACTGTGGGACTGTACATTGGCTTAGAGAGGTGTTAAATATGGTGGAAAATATTGGGGCCAATTGTGCTGCACAATGACTCAACAAAGCATGACTGATTCCGTCTGGCCCTGCTGTTTTCCTAATGTTCAGCTTCTTGAATATAGCTCTCACCTCATCCTCCTGGATGCAGAAGGGTGGCGGGTGGGAGTAGCGGGGGTGGCTGGTGGAGTAGGTTTTTCAAACCTTGCACAAAACTCACCTAATTCATCTGGGAGGCGATGGTCATTATCTGGAGGGGAGCAGGGGTGTTTTTTTGTAATCCATCATTTCCTTGAGATTTTTCCATATTGATCTGGAGTGACTGGGAGAGAGTTGTTCCAGTTTTGTTGCGTAGCTGGACTTTGCTTTTCTTATTGCAGCACACAGCGTATACTTGGCTGCTCTGTATTGATCCCTGCTTGCGTATTTGTACACCCGGTTCTTCCAGTATCTGTGTAATATTGTAATATCAGTCTCCCGTCCCCAAATGATGGATCTGCCATTTTGTAAATGGTGACAATATCAGACAAAATGATCACACAGGAAATTAAAAACGGTCCTGATCATTTTGAGGTTATTAGCAGCTTTATTTACAAAAGAGTGACAGTTAGAGGACATTTTAATCTATTTTTCTGCTAAATACATGGCAGTTAATTTCATTTTAATCAGTATAATCAGATGGTGGTGACCATGACCGTGTGGGAAGATGGCGGCATGAACTCACGTATCTGGCGACCTCAGCCAGTACCGAATATGCAGTGTCTTTGTCCACGTCTACGTCCGAGTCTTAAGTTTGTGTGAAGTTTTTATTTTGAGCGTTGATTTCCTTTAATGGTCGAGAGAGCCGGCGTTGGATCGGCCGAGGGAGCCTGCTCTGCTGTGTCTGGTGGGCCCAGGGACCATGGTCCCTGCCCGGAGCTGTACACAAAGAGTAAACACCAAGGGCAGTATGACAAGACGCAGAAGCGGGGCAGGCTAAGCTAACTGCTAGCCCATGCAGACCGGCAGTCCTGACAGTCATCCTGGCTGGAGTCCTTCCCTGGACAGTGGAATTGTTGGATTGTGTTACACTGGGTGGACTGTGTTGTTAACTGTGTTTTGTATGTTTTTGGTGGTGTTGATTTTGGGAAGTTTCGGACACGTTTTTTTGTCTTTTCTGTTGCACTGCTGTGGGCAAGGGGAAACAAAATTTAGTCTCTTTTGTGCACGCAAGTACATGCCATGAAATGACGATACATTGTCCCTGATTTCTGATCCAGTAGGTGTCTGTTTTTATTTATTTTTTATTTTATTTTAATTTATTTTTTCCCCTTGTGCTCCCCAATTGTGTCCGACCAATTGCCCCACTCTTCCGAGCCGTCCCGGTCGCTGCTCCACCCCCTCTGCCGATCCGGGGAGGGCTGCAGACTACCACATGCCTCCTCCGATGTATGTGGAGTCACCAGCCACATCTTTTCACCTGACAGGGAGGAGTTTCGCCAGGCGGACGTAGCGCATGGGAGGATCACACCACCCCCCCCTGAACAGGTGCCTCGACCTACCAGAAGAGGCGCTAGTGCAGCGACCAGGACACATACCTACGTCCGGCTTCCCACCCGCAGACACGGCCAATTGTGTCTGTGGGGTCGCCCGACTAAGCCGGAGGGAACACGGGGATTCGAACCGCCGATACCCGTGTTGGTCGGCAACGGCATAGACCGCTACGCTACCCGGACGCCCCCTAATAAGTGTCTGCTTACTCATTTATTATATTTCCTAAACATATAAACTGTATTTTTGGAAGTAAGCGCCTCATTTACTCTGATACAATGACGATGACGACGATGACGAAGACAACAACAATAATAACAATATGCCGGGAGGTCCAAGCGACACCGGGAAAAGGCTCAAGCGGCTGGTGCCTGTCCACCCACACTGGTTTTTATTACGGTTGAATATTATGGTATGGCCCATTCACACAAACAGATATGGAGGCGACTGTGTGCACTTGTTCCGTTTCCATGGAAACTGCAACTTGAGACGCAGTGGGCTCGTGAATCATTGACATTTACCTGCTTCTTAGAAATGCTTATTTTGTGGATCAAAAGGACATAAACACACATGTGCATGTACCCTTAGTACAGACACACACACACACACACACACACACACACACACACTGGTGTAGAACCAGGATGGTGTCAGTAAATGTAAGTGTGAACTAGATAAAAGTGGCACTGCAGTGCGGTTTGTGTTTTTCCCAGCTCTCCCAAGGCAGAGACGGATAGTTAGATGTGTTTTATACGTGCTCCTTGTGGTTTCTGCTGTGGTTTTCTTTGCCATTTTATTTTTATGGACTGATGGATGAAAGACGGGGCGGCACGGTGGCGCAGTGGTTAGCGCGGTCGCCTCACAGTAAGAAGGTCCTGGGTTTGAACCCTGGGGTTGTCCAACCTTGAGGGTCGTCCCGGGTCGTCCTCTGTGTGGAGTTTGCATGTTCTCTCCGGGGAGTGTCTGCGTGGGTTTCCTCCGGGGGCGCCGGTTTCTCCCCACAGTCCAAAGACCTGTAGGTCAGGTGAATCGGCCGTACTAAATGGTCCCTAGGTGTGAATGTGTGTGTGTGGGCGCTGTGTGATGGACTGGCGGCCTGTCCAGGGTGTCTCCCCGCCTGCCGCCCAATGACTGCTGGGATAGGCTCCAGCATCCCACGACCCCAATCGGGATAAGTGGCTTGGATAATGGATGGATGGATGAAAGACGCTTTAGATACTTGATATGCGGCACATCGGTAGCCCCATCGTGTGTCAATCTTACGTTTATTTCGTTCCTTATCATAACAATAACATTAGTGGAAAATGTAAAAAAAATAAAAAAATAAAGTTGTGGGATTGAATTGCTAAACGTAAGCGGCTGCAACCTAGTGTCCCACAGTGAGTGGTGCACGGGCTCGATCGAATAAACCTTCGGAGACTACAAGGCACCATAGACACGGGTGGTAAAGGGGTGCAAGGGGGCTGGCGACTTGTTGGAGATGTTTGGGCCTTGTGTCGTTACCGTGCAGTGGAGTTTTAGTGAAGGTGTAGAGAACCGCTCGTGGTAGCCCCGCACACTGCTCGATTTTGGCCTTCTCGGCGCCTTCGCGGCGCCATCTCAGACCAGTTTTTCAATTCGTGAGCAAAATGTGTCTGTCAGGGACGACTTTCTGACCGCACAGGTCCACGGCGTCACAGGCTCAAACCAAGTCCCAGCAGTGTCAGAAAATGTGGGCCAACATTGTGAAGTTTGACCAGTAGTCTGTTGAAAACCCCCTATGTCTTTATGGGCGTCCGGGTAGCGTAGCGGTCTATTCCGTTGCCTGCTAACACGGGGATCGGTGGTTTGAATCCCCGTGTTACCTTGGTCGTGTCTGCGGGTGGGAAACCGGATGTGGGTGTGTGTCCCGGTCACTGCACTAGCGCCTCCTCTGGTCGGTCAGGGCGCCTGTTGGGGATGGAGAGGGGGGAACGGGGGGGAATAGCGTGATCCTCCCTACGCGCTACGTCCCCCTGGCGAAACTCCTTACTGTCAGGTGAAAAGAAGCGGCTGGCGACTCCGCACGTATCGGAGGAGGCGCCATACTAATGACCGACCAATCACGGCGTAGTAGAAAATGGCCGCATTCTAGCACATTCTAGCACGCCGGCTGTGGAGAGAGCCTTTTTATTTTTTTTGATGCTTTTCAAGCCAAAAATTTGTCATTTTATCTTTCATGAGGATGCTTGGGATTTCTGTTTTTCGGTGTCGTAGGGCGCGGCCGCCTGATGCCTCAGCCTGGACCTTCAGCCAGATGCACAATGGGACAGTCGTCCCGTGTCACCCGGCACCGTCTGACACAGTCTGCAGATAATAAAGATTTTACTCTCTCCCATCGCGCCATGTGACATCTCATAAACATGTTGCACGGCGTGCACGGCGTGCGGCAACCTTTGCTGCACCAGTAAAGCAGTATATATATCCTTGATATGCTGGCCTTGTTTCTCCGTCTCCTTCTCTTTTGTGTGCGTGGTTTTTTGTGTGCGAGAGGTGGCCTCAGACAACATTCCTGTGGGGTTTCTTCTTTATTAGAGGGTCTGCGGCGGCCGAGAGACACACACACCAGAGGCAAACGGAGGACGATGTGCGGGAAATGTTATATGAGCCCAGTTGGAATCAATGAAGTTGTGCAGATATGCAGCGCACAAACCTTTCAGGGCTCCCCAACTTTGACGACTTGATGACGTTGTTGTGTAGCTGTGGGTTTTAGGTGTTTCGTCAGTGCTGATGAGCTCAGACAGCGGCGAGCACGTGGGCTTGTTTAAGCTGCACTCAAGATCTATTCAGGCCACTGCACAATGCAAGCTTTGTGTGTGTGTGTGTGTGTGTGTGTGTGCGTGCGTGGGTGGGTGCATGCGCGTGTGCGTGTAAGCTAAAAAACGTGTATGTGCACACTCGAGTTGTGTGGAGCGGTCTAAAGTGATTTTCAAACTCTTCTGAGAAAATGGACCATATTTTCCCTTGGTGCGTATCGTCCTCGTCGAGTGGCCTTGTACCTTCCAGTAAAACGAGAGATGGTGTGTGTGTGTGTGTGTGTGTGTGTGTGTGTGTGTGTGTGTGTGTATATGTGTGTGTATATGTGTGTGTGTATATGCGTGTGTGTGTTGGCGAAAATCTGACGATACAATACACATAATGATACACGGGTTATGATTGTGATACTGTGAGAAAGGTGATACATTGTGACACTGTGAGAAAGGTGATACATTGTGATACTGTGAGAAAGGTGATACATTGTGATACTGTAAGAAAGGTGATACATTGTGACACTGTGAGAAAGGTGATACATTGTGATACTGTGAGAAAGGTGATACATTGTGATACTGTGAGAAAGGTGATACATTGTGATACTGTGAGAAAGGTGATACATTGTGATACTGTGAGAAAGGTGATACATTGTGATACTGTGAGAAAGGTGATACATTGTGATACTGTGAGAAAGGTGATACATTGTGATACTGTAAGAAAGGTGATACATTGTGATACTGTGAGAAAGGTGATACATTGGGATACTGTGAGAAAGGTGATACATTGTGATACTGTGAGAAAGGTGATACATTGTGATACTGTGAGAAAGGTGATACATTGTGATACTGTAAGAAAGGTGATACATTGTGATACTGTGAGAAAGGTGATACATTGTGATACTGTGAGAAAGGTGATACATTGTGATTCTGTCAGAAACGTGATATATTGTGATACTGTCAGAAAGGTGATATATTGTGAGTTCATAGGCCTGTGTTCTTTGTGCTCATGCTACTTCCTGTCTCAGTTTATGTTGTTGTGTTGGAGTGGAAGAGTCAAATGGCTGAAGATAGATGGCAAAACTGTTATCTAGCGGTCGTGGGGTTACACACAACACAAACATGTCTGTCACGAACCTTTACATGTAAACAATTTAAAATTGATATAGTGGTTTTGAGAATCGATACAGTATCACAAAAGATAATATTGCGGTACCCGAGTGTATCCATATATTCTTACACCCCCTTGTGTGTGTGTGCATGCACGCGCAAGTTTATGGTGCATGCAATTGTATGATGCATAAATGTCTGTTTCTTTGTATCTACATTTTATCTTGTGTGTGTGCATGCACGCGCAAGTGCGTGTGATGCATAAATGTCTGTTTCTTTGTATCTACATTTTATCTTGTGTGTGTGTGTGTGTGTGTGCTGATTCCGTATGTGTGAGTCAGGGCATGTGTAATGAATGTATTGTCACTTTGTATTTGCCAAACTGAAGTGTTCCTCTCCTTTCGCTCTCTCTCGCTCTTGCTGTCTCTCGCTCTTGCGCTCTCTCCTCTCTCTCTCTCTCCCGGGGAAGGAAACATTCCCTCATTCCGACTGGGATGGCAGGAAGGAAGGATCACAGGGAGAGAGCAAGAGAAGGATGTAGAGGATGAGGGAAGGAGGGGAAGAGAGGAAGTAAGAGCGGTGGGGGAACGTGTGAGAGAGAGATGTGGGAACTGAATGAGTAGCTGCATTAAAGGGATGCTACAACAGAGACCGGAAGAAGGGAAACGTAAAGAAAAAAAAGGTCTATCTCTAGGGGTCCTCCCCATAATGTTGTCAGACACTTATAATAACAATCCGAGTCAGTCGGGGGCCAAAACAAGCACTTTTATCGGACGCACTTAGGCGCAATTGCCGCACAAAGATTAAAATGCAGCCTGTTCCGCGGCTGCCGGCTGAAGCGTTCTCGCTCAATACTGGGCCAGTTCCAAAACCATTTGTCCCCAATAGTCATTTAGACCCCCAAATGATGGGAAAATAGGGCCCGGGCTTAAAAATACCTGAATTGCCCTTTAAGCAAACTGGCTGTCACGCAAGTGTAAACACACACACACAAACACACACAAAACAAACACGCTGATGTAGTTGTCTGGTTTTCTTCTTCTCCACATGAGGAGACATAACGGGCTTTTTATTCCGGCTCCGCTCGGTTAGACACGTTCGCCTCTGCTGAGGATTGGTTTAAAGACCGTTCTCTCATCGTCATTTCTTCTCCATTCTGCGTTTTGTTTTTTGGTACGAGGGACCTTATTTGAATCCACAAAAGATTTACAATAAATAAATAGATTAAAAAAAATAGGGGCGGCACGGTGGCTAGCGCGGTCGCCTCACAGCGAGAAGGTCCTGGGTTCGAGCCCCGGGGTGGTCCGACCTTGGGGGTCGACCCGGGTCGTCCTCTGTGTGGAGTTTGCATGTTCTCCCTGTGTCTGTGTGGGTTTCCTCCGGGGTCAGGTGAACTGGCCGTACTAAATTGTCCCTAGGTGTGAATGTGTGTGTGTGTGTGTGTGTGTGTGTGTGTGTGATGACCTGGTGGCCTGTCCAGGGTGTCTCCCCGCCTGCTGCCCAGTGACTGCTGGGATTGGCTCCAGCATCCCCCGCGACCCTGAGAGCAGGGTGAGCAGTTTGGATAATGGATGGAGATGAATAAATAGAAACAGACCGCTCATGTGATGTCAGAGGTGGCTGGTGGTCTCCGTGTTCCTGTTGGACCCCTGGGATGTTTGTGTTTTGGACTTAAAACCTAAAGCTGACGTTTGAATCAAAGCCCGATCAGAATAAAAAGTTATTGATTGTCTCCGGCTGAAGAGAGACATGGACAAGATTTAAGTCCCGTTTTTGAACCCACAGGTTTGTGAGAGCTTAGACTGACATTACATTGACCTTACATTTACTGCACTTCGACACAGAGACCCTGTGTGGAGGAAGGCTGGTCTTCATGTACAGCTGCTGTAATCCTCGTCTCGGTGACACTCACACAGATAACGTCAAGACCGGACGGCTAACAGCACAGCGGCTAGCCGGTTCTGTATACATACAACCTGCTGAAGAGAAGAGGGGCAAGTGTGCAGTGATTCCCCCCCTTTTCTCCCCAGTTGTATCCGGCCAGTTACCCCACTCTTCTGAGCCGTCCCGGTCACTGCCCCCCCCCCTCTGCTGATCTGGGGAGGGCTGCAGACTACCACATGCCTCCTCCCATACATGTGGAGTCGCCAGCCGCTTCTTTTCACCTGACAGTGAGGAGTTTCACCAGGGGGACGTAGCATGTGGGAGGATCACGCTATTCCCTCCCAGCCCCCCCCCCCCGAACAGGTGCCCCGACCAATCAGAGGAGACGCTAGTGCAGTGACCAGGATACATACCCACATCCGGCTTCCCACCCGCAGACACGGCCAATTGTGTCTGTAGGGACGCCCGCCCAAGCCGGAGGTAACACGGGGGATTCGAACCGGCGATCCTCGTGTTGGGTGTGCAGTAATTTTTGTCTGTCTTCGTTGGCGTATCAATTTGCCTGCAACACGATGTTATTGACAGGTTTTGGTCAGGTGTATGTAAACATGTAGGTCAGGTGAATGGGCCATAGTAAATTGTCGTCCCTCGGTGTGAATGTGTGTGTGTGTGTGTGTCGGCCCTGTGATGGTTTGGTGGCCTGTCCAGGGTGTCTCCCTGCCTGCCGCCCAATGGTTGCTAGGATAGGCTCCAGCATCCCGTCACCCCAACTGGGATAAGCGGCGTGGATAATGGATGGGTGGATGCTCAGGAAAGGGAACCCTGGATGCTTTTGCCTTCACATCCACATCCTGCTCCTATCTTATATTTTCAGGGTAAACAAAAACACCGCGATCCCATTTCCAGCAGGCCAGGATAAGTCTGGATCCAGTTTGAGGAGACTCGGATGTGAGCACGGTTAATATCAGCCTGGATTCTCGGGTCATGTGACCACCTTCCTCCACCTGCTGTTGGTTCAGTGGCGTGTTTCTATAGTAATTTGTCTCATATTCTGTTTATACATGTCGTATAGAGGGATATTTGTAATCAGATAGACAAACAGCTCATCCTGGATACCACCTCTAACAGGAAGTAACCTACAGTAGCTTCAGCATGAAAACGCCTCCTGTGCAAATAAAGTTAAAAAAAATGGCTTCTTCCATCTCTACAATACTACCTGGGTTAATATTAACCCATGTACCGCCTGTCTGACCCCATGATGGTTGCCATGGTTCACCCGTGCGTCTCAGGTGTGTCTGTTGCCGCGGTTACAGCAAACAGAATACTGTTACTGGTGTTTACCTGCTGGTGATTCAGGTGGGCCAGTGAGCCGGTCATGACGTTGAGATAGATATGACGTTATCAGCTCTGCACACTCACCTTGTCTCTGCCTCAAAATATGAATTATGATGTTATTCACAACCCCGCTGACACTGTCCCAGATAGCGAAATTGCTGTGGCCCTGGACCCGTCCCACACCCGACACTTCATCCAGCCCACGTACCGCGTGGAATGATGGTACTTGGGCGGTCCGCTCCTGTTTGCCAGATCTGGGCCAGAACCAAGCCACAGCAGTGCCGCATGTGCCACATATTTGCCAAAGGTGGCCCATATTTGTTTCGTGATATTTGGGCCATATTCACCATTTACCACACGGGCCACTTCAGGGTCACATCCAGATCACATGTTGCCCAGAGCACCGCATCTTTGCCAGAAAAGGCCCACATTCGATTGGGCATATTTGGGCCATATTTGCTATTATACATGTGGGCCACTTCAGGCTCACATCCATTTTGTCAGGGCCAGAAGAAGGCCATCAGTGCCACATCACTGCCATGCAATTGGCTGTGTCTGTGGGTGGGAAGCCAGATGTGGGTATGTGTCCTGGCTGCTGCAGTAGCGCCTCCTCTGGTCAGTCGGGGTGCCCGTTTGGGAGGGAGGGGGAGCTGGGGGGAATGGCATGATCCTCCTCCTACGCACTACATCCCCCTGGCAAAACTCCTCAATGTCGGGTGAAAAGAAGCGGCTGGCGACTCCACATGTATGGGAGGAGGCATGTGGTAGTCTGCAGGGGATGGGGCAGCGACCGGGATGGCTCGGAAGAGTGGGGTAATTGGCCAGATACAACTGGGGGGAGAAAAGGGGGGGGGGTGGGGAAAGCTAAAGCAGAACTACTTGGTTCAAGACTCCAAGGATGGGGTTCGCTATCGACAGGTGCAAAACATTTCAAGAAAACAAAACTTTCGAGATTGTCAAGAACATTTGACAAACGTCTTTACGCAGGTTGACAACCCCTGCTTCCGCACTGACGTTAATGGCTTGTTCATGGCTTTGGGTTGTGTGCATGACGCGCAACAGCGGCGTCTTGTTGTAGATTTGTCCGAGTTGAGCCGGAAAGCTGTCCTGTTGCACGATGGCACCGTCCACCCTTCAGCACCCACTGGCCACGCAGCACACACGAAGGAAACCTCCAGTAACGTGGCGCTGTCGTTGAAACACATGCAGTACGACAACTGCGACTGGAACATGTGTGGTGATCCAGAAGTGCTGGCGCTGCTACGAGGAATGCAGCTCGGATATACAAAGTACCGTCGTGTCCTTTGTGAATAAAGAGTCGCATTACATCAAGAATAAGTGGCCGCTCTGGCCGCGTTTCGTTTCCAGGGCAGAAAAGTGTGGTGCATAAACCGCTCGTCCACCCGGCAAAGATATTTCTTCATATAAAACTCAGGATTGATGCAACAGTTTCCAGTCGATGGAGGAAACTCAGCCGCAAAGTAAAGGGACTATGAGTAATAAGCGATAAGATCATGATTATCTTACCTGCATATGTATTTTTCCTCATTATGTAGAAGGACATCTGGAATTGCAAAGGGAGCTTTTTTTGGGGGGGGGGGAGTTCCCATGTTTCTCCCCAGTTGTATCCAGCCAATTACCCCACTGATATGACTTCCCCTACTTTCTTGGATGACATTAATTTGGCAGAATAACAAAAGATGTATTTTTTTGGGGGGGGGGTTCCCTCATTTTTTCCCTCCCAATTGTAACCCTCCAATCACCCCACTCTTCCGAGCCGTCCCGGTCGCTGCTCCACCCCCCTCTGCCGATCCTGGGGGGGCTGCAGACTACCGCATGCCTCCTCCCATACGTGCGAGTCGCCAGCCGCTTCTTTTCACCTGACAGTGAGGAGTTTTACCAGGGTGGACGTAGCACGTGGGAGGATCACGCTATTCCCCCCCCCCAGCTCCCCCCCCCCCCCCCCAAACAGGCAGCCTGACCGACCAGAGGAGGCGCTAGTGCAGCGACCAGGATACATACCCACATCCGGCTTCCCTCCCACAGACACGGCCAATTGCGTCTGTAGGGACGCCTCGACCAAGCCGGAGGTAACACGGGGACTCGAACCAGCGATCCCCGTGTTGGT
>NW_026611324.1:22500-25000 GCF_029633865.1 Lampris incognitus
GAAGTGTTGTTTAAAAGCAATGTCACGCTGGAGGTCGTGCTGTTATACTGACTATCAGCACGGTGGTGATTATCTTCGGCCTGCGGCCTCATACCTACGACTGAATCACACCCGTGCTGATATTCAGTATAACGGCGCTCCCTCTCGTGTGATATTGCTTAATTGAAACAGTTTTTGCACAGTTCAGAATTAGGAAGTTATTTTGAAGCCCCTGTGAGACACCGACCAGTTGCCTGTTCGGTAGCTGTGCAGCCCGTTGTGGCGTCTTCGTCGAGACGTAAATAACTGCATCATCAGCATACAGTTGGCACTCAACCTCTTTACAGCTGCCTGGTAGCTCGTCGGTGTACAAGAAAAAGAGCAGTGGTCTCAGTGTCCGGTTCAGTTGACAGTCTATGTGCTGTATTAGAGAGTATTTTACAGTCTAGTTAAATAAATGGATATATAATATTCAGTAAGATGTTTTGGGATATCTGGATGAAATGTGAAGCCATTTTCATAGACACTGACTCTGTTATGTGCATTGATATTCATGAACATTGTGTTTCAGAAATAGAAATCAAAGCCTACCACGATTAATAGCTAATGTTCAGTGTAGCATGAAGATAGATAGATAGATAGATAGATAGATAGATAGATAGATTATGCTGTTGCATGTAGACATATTCATAAACAGTTTGTGTTCCAGAAATAAAAATCAAAGCCCCTCATACATGTTGATTCCACCAAAGAAATGAAATGGTTTGAAACTTGGAGGTTGTTGGTGGACATCTGTAAACGTATTAAAATACCAGACCGGCTTGGTTTGGGATGCCGGGTGTGGAGAATGAGTCAGACGCTCCACTTTCATTTCCTGTAAAGCAAGTCAGACGACCCCTAATCAGCTCAGTGGAGCCATCCAGGGACCAGCAGTACAGTTCTTGTCATCTTGTATTGGTGTCAGTGTGTGTTGTTGTGCAGGTGTGCCGCGGTATTACATAAAGGTGCCATGTGTAAGAGTCCTGATTGCTGTGGCATAATTCGAACAACGCAGCTCATCGGATGCTCTGGGCTCGCCATGGGGTTGTCAAAGGCAAAGCGAGGATGGTTCGAGTCATGCCTCGCCGCTCAGCTTGTGTTGCTTCCAGTGCACCTGCCCCAGATTCACAAGAATGTCCTTGCACCCCGTTCGTCGGTTAGAGGGGCAGAAAGAAAGAAAAAAAGAGGATGTGGGTGCGTGAGA
Source organism: Lampris incognitus (assembly GCF_029633865.1). Classification (NCBI taxonomy): domain Eukaryota; kingdom Metazoa; phylum Chordata; class Actinopteri; order Lampriformes; family Lampridae; genus Lampris; species Lampris incognitus. Next base: position 23,723 of record NW_026611324.1, read on the forward strand.
TCCTCGGGGGGCAAATTAGCAGTTTGCAGGATTCAGACCTTCAGAGAATCGATTTCCATCCTGCGTCTCTGCGCGATTGAGTGCTGTGTCATAAAGATAAAGGAATTTGGACACCGCCAAAAATCAAATGTTCCTCCATTTTCCCTTCCTATTTCCATCCATCCGTTATCCGAACCGCTTATCCTGCTCTCAGGGTCGCGGGGATGCTGGAGCCTATCCCAGCAGTCATCGGGCAGCGAGGCACCCTGGACAGGCCGCCAGGCCATCACACAGGGCCCACACACACACACAGCAATTTACTATGGTCGACTCACCTGACCTGCATGTCTTTGGACTGTGGGAGGAAACCAGAGACACGCAGACACGGGGAGAACATGCAAACTCCACACAGAGGACGACCTGGGACGACCCCCAAAGTTGGACTACCCCGGGGCTCGAACCCAGGACCTTCTTGCTGCGAGGCGGCCACGCTAACCACCGCGCCACCGTGCCGCCCCATTCCTATTTCTCATTGTGTTTTCCTCGTGTTTCTATTGGACGCTAGTTGTATTTACATCACAGCCCTCCCGCCGAGCTGGACGCTGCACCCGGGCGAGTTTGCCCTTTAGGTTTGGACGACCCTTAGGACTGCGGTGGGGCGACATGGCTCAGGAAGTAGAGCGGGTCGTCTAGTTCATCGGAAGGTTGCCGGTTCGATCCCCGGCTCCTCCGTTAGAGCGTGTCAAAAGTGTCCTTGAGCAAGACACTGAACCCCTAACCGTTCCTGGTGAGCAGGTCGGTGCCTTGCATGGCAGCCTCCTCCATCAGTGTAGGAATGTGTGTGTGTGTGAATGGGTGGAGGTGAGGCGTCCATTATAAAGTGCTTTGAGAGCTCGGTAGACTAGAAAACTATATAAACGCAGTCCGTTTACCATTTGCCATTTGGCTGTGAAGCGAAATGCCCGAGATGCAGCACTGATTTGACTCTGCTTTACAGTGTACCAGAGATAATGACCCACTGCTGCCCTGCAGCAGGAGAGCTGTGCCAGAAAACCCCAGAGGGGGGACTTCTGCAATGGCCGGCACGACACGTGCTGCATTAGAGGCTGCAGCCTGCAAGAGACTCGGCTTCAGCATGGAGCCAGGATTCACACCTCATGCATGACTACACGCACATATGCACAGCGGCACTTACGCGGAACACACAAATACAAACACAGCCACACACACACACACACACATTTAAAGACACATGGGGTCTCATCCTTTGAGCATGCATGGACACTCACAAGCACGAGC
>NW_026611324.1:30000-39796 GCF_029633865.1 Lampris incognitus
AATCACAATATTGCTCTCTTGCTCTTCTTACCTTTCTCTCCCTTTCTTACTCTTTCCATCGCTCTCTTTCTCACTCTTTCTGTCCCTCTGTCACACTTTCCATCTCTCACGCTTTCTCACTCTTTGTCTCTCTCACTCTCTCTGTCTCTCTTTCTGCCTCTCTCACTCTTTCTCCCCTCACTCTTACTCACTCTGTCTCTCTCACTCTTTCTCACTCTCTCTCTTTCTCCATCGCCCTCTTTTTCACTCTTTTCTTACCCTCCCTCTCACTTTTTCTCACTCTCACTCTTTCTCACTCTCTCTCTCACTCACTCACACGCACACACACACACACACACACACACACACACACACACACACTGTGTTGAGTGTTTGTGAGTCAGCTCCCTCTCCATTAACAAACAGGATGGAGATGTAGAAGTGCACCTCGGGGTCAGCATGGCGGTCCCCCTGGAGAGCCGCTGGGCTCCCGTGCGAACGTTTAACATGCCGGCCGGCAGGACTTCGTGTCTCTGAGCGGTACTGAACTCTAAGCAACGTGAGCGCAGACATGTGGTAGCGGTGAGTCCCCGTGGAAAGTGCGGCGTTTCTTTAGGAGGAGGATTAATGGAAAGAGCCGCCGTTATCCCAGAAAGGCTTACACTCCATGTCTGACACGTGTGAATACGCGGCAGGGGATTATAACGGCAATGTGATGGATTATTTTGGTGTTGTATGGCGTGTATTCTCTCTCCGTCTGCAGACGACAAGAAAGGAGAGAGAAGGAGAGAGCGAGAGAGACAGATGGGTGGAAGGGTTGTTCTTTCTCTCCGACTCTTTGACTCTGCAGTGGAAAGACGCAGGAAAGAGAGATGACAGGGAAAAGGTTTGGAGTGGATGGAGATGGAAGAGGAGAGGAAAGAATAGAAAAGAAGTGGCGAGAGCGGAGTTATTTGTCATGTCTTGTCTGAATTTCCTTCCCTAATCACTTATTCCATCATGTTTACATTCCTCTCTGATTATTTCCTCTATTCTCTTCCCTGAGAATCTTCTCTCTCTCGCTCTCTGTCTCTCTCGCTCGCTCACTCTCTCTCTCTGTCTCTGTCTCTATCTCTCGCTCGCTCTCCCTCTGTGTGTGTGGGGGTCTCTTCACCATGGGCAGAGAATCCTCGGACTGTGGTGGGTTACTTAGCAACCAGATCCCTGGAGAAACTGTGTCAGAGGGAAAAAAGAGAGTTTGAGAGAGAGAGAGAGATGGAAAGAGTTGTGTTTGAGAAAGAGACAGATAGAGAGAATACAAAACATGAAAACACTGCCCTTCTAATTGGTATAATCAGTCAGGATGTTTATGTCTGCTTTTTGTATCCCACATCCTTCCATGGAAGAGTGTACCACAGCTGCTATCACCTTGCCAGGGTTTGTGCGTGTGTGTGTGTGTGTGTGTGTGTTATCACAGACTGATGGAGTGTGTTATTGAATAAAAATGAGCCACTAACTCAAGGACAAGGTGAGCTGTTGAGCCATTTGGAGTATGCAAAGTTGCCTTTTGTGTGTGTGTGTGTGTGTGTGTGTGTGTGTGTGTGTGTGTGTGTGTGTGTGTGTGTGTGTGTGTGTGTGTGTGTGTGTGTGAGAGAGAGAAGGGTACAGGTTTGTTGCTAGGCCCCACCAGACCACTGTATTTGGGGATATCGCTCTCTCGCTTACTCTCTCCCTCCGTCCCTCACCTCTTTATCTTTCACGCCCTGCCACACACAGGCTCACCAAACACACACTCACAGACACACACACACACGCGCCTTGGTACAGAGAGTAGAAGCCAACCCAGGACTGACCGATGTTCAGGTGTGTTTCCAGTACAGCGTGTCCGTAGCGGGGAATACACGCCTGTCTGAAGCGCGTGTGCGTAAAATTGGCGCCGGCTTGAAAAAGTCCAGCTGCTCCCTTCAACGCTGCAGCCTCTGGTGTCTACATGTCATTGCCACTGTTTCAAGCAGTATTTACCTGGTCCTACAGATGCTGGAAAATAGGTCAGAAAACCCCTTTATTATGAACCCTGGGCCAAAATTACCACTAAGGGACAGATCTCGACAGCGTTTCCCTTGAGTAGATCGATTAGGCAGGGTTGCCCCTTGTCTCGGTACTCTTTTACTTGGCTATTGAGCCCCTCACCGAAGCAGTCAGAAAGGATCCTGATATAAAGTTAGACAGGATCCTGATATAAAGTTAGACAGGATCCTGATATATAAAGTAAGACAGGATCCTGATATAAAGTTAGACAGGATCCTGATATAGAATTTGACAGGATTCTGATATAAAGTTAGACAGGATCCTGATATAAAGTTAGACAGGATCCTGATATAGAATTAGACAGGATCCTGATATAAAGTTAGACAGGATCCTGATATAAAGGGCTTCAAAGTAGAGCAAACAAATCGTGAAATTAATCTCTTTGCAGATGACGTAGTTTTGTACATAACAGATCCTCACCAAATTACAGGCGGGCGGCCTGTCCAGGGTATCGCTCCGCCTGCCACCCAAAGACTGCTGGGATAGGCTCCAGCATCCCCGCGGCCCTGAGAGCAGGATAAGCGGTTCGGATAATGGATGGACGGACGGATGTTTCAAACGGTACACAGGTCGCCATGGAGAGCAGAGTAGAATAGAATGACGGCATCAAATGGGGAATATTATAAATCACAGTCTGATGGAACAGAATGTAACCTGATAGAACAGAACAGAATGGACCAGACTAGAACAGACCAGATGGGACCAGAACGTGACATGATTGTAACCCAACAGGAAGCTGTTCCCATTGGGGGATGCTGATGAAGTGACGGTGCTCAGAAAAAACATGTCACCAAAGCAACACCAGCCTGGCTGATAGAGAGACTGTATGTGAAAGATGTAAGAGTGCACAGCACTGTAAGACCCCCCCCCCTCCTCCATCTTATGGCAGGGTCGGGTGGAGGTGGGATGGAGGGGTGACAGACTGAAAAATAAGGAAAATGAAGGATAACAGAGAGTTAAGAGATGTGCCAAGCGAGAGACCGAGGAAGAGACTCACGAAGCGCGAGCGAGAGAGACCTACATAGAGAGAGTGAGAGAGGGAATCCTGCTGTATTTGCGTCATTCCCCACAGGAGGGTGGGTGGGAGGGAGTGAGAGATGAAAGGGAGGATAGAAAGAGAGAGCGAGAGAGAGAGACAAGTGAGTTCAGGGACAAGCTGATTTATGAGTTTCTGTTTCGGAATCGTGCTCTCCTCCGGGACGCCTCTCAGATGAACCGATGTGGAGTTCACACATAGGGAAGAACACACACACACACACACACACACACACACACACACACAGCTATAGACATTCTGCTAGCGAAATTGGCGGTGATCACACCAGAGGTGTCTCCAGTTTTTGATGTGTGACTAAGAAAGATGCTGCTTATTGCCATTTTAGGTAATGAGTGTGTCAGTATGTTGTCTGTCTGCTTGTGTATGTGTGTGTGTGTGTTAGAGAGAGCGAGTGAGAGAGAGAGTAAGAGAGGGAGGGAGAGAGAGCGAGAGAGTGAGAGACAGGGTAGGAGAGAGAGAGATGGAGAGGGAGGGAGAGAGTGACGGAGAGGGAGGGAGAGAGAATGAGGGAGAGAGCGAGAGAGTGAGAGATGATAGGAGAAAGAGAGCGATGGAGAGGGAGGGGGAGAGAGAATGAGGGAGAGAGAGTGAGAGACATAGGAGAGAGAGTGATGGAGAGGGAAGGAGAGAGAGAGTAAGAGGGAGGGAGAGAGAGTGAGAGACGGTAGGAGAGAGAGAGTGATAAAGAGGGAGAGAGAGTGATGGAGAGGGAGGGAGAGAGAGGGAGGGACAGTAGGCGAGAGAGTGATGGAGAGGCAGGGAGAGAGAATGAGGGAGAGAGCGAGAGTGAGAGATGGTAGGAGAAAGAGAGCGATGGAGAGGGAGGGGGAGAGAGAATGAAGGAGAGAGCGAGAGTGAGAGATGTAGGAGAGAGAGTGATGGAGAGGGAAGGAGAGAGAGAGTAAGAGGGAGGGAGAGAGTGAGAGATGGTAGGAGAGGGAGGGAGAAAGAGAGTGATGGAGAGGGAGGGAGAGAGAGTGAGAGACAGTAGGCGAGAGAGAGTGATGGAGATGGAGGGAGAGAGAGAATGAGGGAGAAAGTGAGAGAGAGAGTGAGAGACAGGAGAGAGAGTGATGGAGAGGGAAGGAGAGAGAGTAAGAGGGAGGGAGAGAGAGTGAGAGACGGTAAGAGAGAGAGAGTGATGGAGAGGGAGAGAGAGAGAGGGAGGGACAGTAGGCGAGAGAGCGATGGAGAGGGAGGGGGAGAGAGAATGAGGGAGAGAGCGAGAGTGAGAGATGGTAGGAGAAAGAGCGATGGAGAGGGAGGGGGGAGAGAGAATGAAGGAGAGAGCGAGAGTGAGAGATGTAGGAGAGAGAGTGATGGAGAGGGAAGGAGAGAGAGAGTAAGAGGGAGGGAGAGAGTGAGAGACGGTAGGAGAGGGAGGGAGAAAGAGGGTGATTGAGAGGGAGGGAGAGAGAGTGAGAGACAGTAGGCGAGAGAGAGTGATGGAGAGGGAGAATGAGGGAGTGAGAGAGCGAACGAGAGGGAGGGAGGAAGAGAGAGAGAGAGAGAGAGAGAGAGAGGGAGAGAGAGAGAGAGAGGGGAGAGAGAGAGAGAGAGAGAGAGAGAGAGAGAGAGAGAGAGAGAGAGAGGCAGATATGCACATGGGTGTTATGTCTGGCACAATAGTAGGTGTGTGTGTATGTTTTGTGTATAAAAATGAGTGAGTATGGGTATGTATGCTCTTTTGTGTGTGTGTGTGGGGGGTTGTGTTATCATGCAGGCAGACGTGTGTGTGTGTGTGTGTGTGTGTGTGTGTGCGCGTTAATGTTTTTGTTGATTTAACAGATGGATAATTAACAATTCAAGAATCTTTCCAATCAACAATCACTCTGGGTGGCTTGATTGGGAAGATTCCATCATCCATCATCACAGCAACAGAGAGAGGGGGAGGGGGGGGGAGGAGGAGGAGGAGGGACTGAGAGATGGAGTGAAGCACTCGGAGAGAGAGAGAGAAAAAGTCTCTCAGTCCTCTTGCAGTAGGACCGCTTGCTTATTGTTTTGTCTTTATGGAAATGTGTTGTCAATGGGATGGGAAGTGGCTAATCTACTGAATGGCTGTTGCTCTAAACATGCCAGTGGGGAAACCCCCCCCCCCGCACCCCCCCCGTTTTCCCCCCCTATTCTATCCGGCCAATTACCCCACTCTTCCGAGCCGTCCCGGTCGCTGCTCCACCCCCTCCGCCGATCCGGGGAGGGCTGCAGACTACCACATGCCTCCTCCCATACGGCCGCTTCTTTTCACCTGACAGTGAGGAGTTTCCCCAGGGGAGGATCACGCTATTCCCCCCTCCCCCCAACACACACCCCGACCGACCAGAGGGGGCGCTAGTGCAGCGACCAGGACACACACCCACATCCGGCTTCCCACCCGCAGACACGGCCACTTGCGTCTGTAGGGACGCCCGACCGAGCCGGAGGTAACACGGGGGATTCGAACCGGCGATCCCCGTGTCGGTAGGCAACGGGACAGACCGCCACGCCACCCGGACGCCCAAAATATGCATTTTTTAAATGACCATCAAACACTGCAGAACAAGATAATGAGCTTGTGAGCAGGTCTATTTTGTAGTGTAGGAGAGCAGTGAGGTTTAAAGGAAAGGTGCAGTTGTGCGTATCGCCTCGCATGCATGCACACACACACACACACACACAGACACACACACACACACACACGCACACATTTAATCACCAGTGCTCCTCTCAACCACTTACACTACCTAATTCTCAGACATGTGTGTACTTACTGTATATGTGCACACACACTCTGACACACACACACACACTGGTATTAAGCAGAAACATGCATGCACACACATACACATCTAGTTCATACACAGTTACTTCCATACAACACACACACACACACACACACACACACACACAGAGGCGGGTGCTGGAGCCCGCGGGGGGGAGGGGGGTGCTTGGGTTATTAGCTCTGATGGGATTGAGTTTGGTCTCCTCTAATGAAATGGGAATGGACTGGAGCATGAGGGGAAGCTATGGGGGTGGAGCCAGGGAGGAGGAGGAGGAGGCGGACAGAGAGAATCCTGTGTGGGAGGAGGGGGAAGAGTGTCATGGGGAGAGGGGAGGTGAAAGGGTAAGAGAAGGAGGGAGTAAAGGAAAGGTGCACGGAGAGAGAGAGAGAGAGAGCTGGAGTGCAGATGGGAGGAGGGAGAAGAGCTGGAGGATTTGTAGGACGGTGAAACAGCGGGCAGGGTGAAGGAGAGAAAGGAGGAGGGATGAAGGAGAAAGCCACATAAGGAGCGGTGGGAGGACAGAGAGCTTAACGAGAGGAAGAGGAGAGGGTCTGCTGGAGAAGAGTCGAGACCCTGCTTCTGTTTTCCTCTTGGCCATTTATCCTGCAACAATAATGTGTGTGTGTGTGTGTGTGTGTGTGTTTATCTGATCAGTGTTTGTGTTCACACACAGTGATAAATCATTGTATGAGAAATGTGTTAAGCTGTAATAGATTTTGAAGCTCTCAATACATGTTCAAAAGCATCCCTGTCTGCACCATTCTCTCTCTCTCTCTCTTGCTCCCCCCTCTCTCTCCCTCTGTCTCCCTCTGTCTCGCTCTCTCTTGCTCCCCCCTCTCTCTCTCTCTCTCTCCCCCTCTCCTCGCTCTCTCTCCCTCTGTCTCGCTCTCTCTTGCTCCCCCCTCTCTCTCGCTCTCTCTCCCCCTCTGTCTCGCTCTCTCTTGCTCTCTCTCCCCCCTCTCCCCCCTCTCTCTCTTGCTCTCTCTCCTCCCTCTCTCTTGCTCTCTCTCCCCCCTCTCTCTCTCCCCCCTCTCCTCCCTCTCTCTCTCGCTCTCTCCCCCCCTCCTCCCTCTCTGTCTTGCTCTCTCTCTCTTGCTCTCTCTATTGCTCTCTCTCTCTCCCCCTCTCCTCCCTCTCTCTCTCTCTCTCCCCCCTCTCCCCCCCCTCTCTCTCACTCTCTCCTCCCTCTCTGTCTTGCTCTCTCTTGCTCTCTCTGTCTTGTTCTCTCTCTCCTCCCTCTCTCTTGCTCTCTCTCCCCCTCTCCTCCCATTCTCTCTCTCTCCCCCCTCTCTCCTCCCTCTCTCTCTCTCTCTCTCTCCTCCCTCTCTCTTGCTCTCTCTCCCCCTCTCCTCCCTCTCTCTCTCTCTCTCTCGCTCCCCCCCCTCTCTGTCTTGCTCTCTCTCTCTCTCTCTCTCTCGCTCTCTCTCGCTCTGTATGTGTGTGTTCAAATTGGATTGGGGATTGTGCGTGTGCATGCATGGCACCGTATGTGTCCCTGTGAAAACTCGAGGGGGGGAAATATATATATATATATATATATCCATCCATCCATTATCTGAACCGCTTATCCTGCTCTCAGGGTCGCAAGGATGCTGGAGCCTATCCCAGCAGTCATTGGGCGGCAGGCGGGGAGACACCCTGGACAGGCCGCCAGGCCACCACACACACACACACACACATACACATACAAACCATATTGTACAGAGAGAGAATTCTGTGGATTATGATCGCAGTTGCGGTCATTACTGAATTGATAATTTTATAGTATATGATATACAAATAAAACTGACTTGACTTGACCAATGTGATATATTCCGTGCCATAAAGCAGCTTCGATTTAGCATTTGAGAGAGAGTGGGAGAAGAGAGACGATGACAGAGTGAGGGAGGGGATGAAGGAAGGAAGGAAACATTTAAAAACGAGAAAGTGAAAGGTGACAGGTTGTTGGACTAATTCAGTTGAAGTCAGTGTAAATATTGTATCCCAGTGAGCAGGCCGTCGGTTTATTTACTATGGAGTTACATGTACTGGACTCTTTATTGTGTGCCCTGCTCTCACTCTCTCTCTCTCTCTCTCTCTCTCTCTCTCTCTCTCTCAATTCAATTCAGTGATGCTTTATTGGCATGACTGCATTCATTACAATGTTGCCAAAGCAGGTGACAGTGAAATAGGTTAACACCATCCATCCATTATCCGACCCACCCGCTTATCCTGCTCTCAGGGTCGCGGGGATGCTGGAGCCTATCCCAGCAGTCATTGGGCAGCAGGTGGGGAGACACCCTGGACAGGCTGCCAGGCCATCACAGGACACAGGACCCCCACCCCACCCTACACACACACACACATTCATACCTAGGGACAACTTAGTACGGCCAGTTCACCTGACTTACTTGTCTTTTGGACTGTGGGAGGAAACCCGGGCCCCCGGAGGAAACCCACGCAGACACGGGGAGAACATGCAATCTCCACACAGAGGACGACCCGGGACGACCCACCAAGGTGCGACTACCCCTGGGCTCAAACCTAGGACCTTCTTGCGGTGAGCTGACCGCGCTAACCACTGCGCCACCGTGCCGCCCGGTTGATAGAGCATAAAAAACAAAATTCAAATAAATGGAAAAGGGAATAGGTAGAACTGGCAGAAACACAGAACAGCACTTTAACAGCAGCTGACAGTAATTGGAACAGTAGTTGGAACAATAATTGAGGGTGTTTTGGCCACTCACTGACCCTTAGGCTGTGGCATTCTGACACATATTGTGCCGCAAGGTGTGACCTTTGGCCTGCTCCTAAAATAAGTGGCTATTGTTCTTTCTCATCCAGCAGGCGAACATTTGGAATCTGGTTTTCTAATGTCTCCTGGTATTTTTCTCTCATGTTCTGGAGTTTCTCACAATTTAGCAGGAAGTGCACCTCTGTCTCCACCTCACCTGCCGTACAGTGACCACATATTCTTTGCTCTTTTGGTAGCCGGGATTTTTTGTGTCTGCCCTTTTCAGTGGCTAGACGGTGGTCAGTGAGCCTGTACTTGGTAAGGACGTGTCTCTGCTGACTGTCTCTGACAGAGGAGAGATAGTCAGCCAAGTTGTATTCTCCTTTTAGGGCCCGATAACGTTCTAATTTGTGTTGTAATTTTGATTTCTCTGTCTCAATGTTCCAGATATGAGTTGTTGCATTGTGTGATGATTTGGTTTACTCTAGTCTGTGGTTAATTAGCAGTGCTAGTCTGAAACTCATCTGTGTCAGTAGTTACGGGATCAGTTAGTTTCAGAACCAGCTGACCGAGGGGACTCTTTCTTAGCTCTTGGATTTGGAATGCTTTAAACTGCAGTGTGTGGTGGGGACTTGATTTAAGGTGCATGCAGAATTTAAGAGATCTTTTTTTGGATATTTATTATCAATTGGAAACGACCTAACTCTGCCCTGCATGCATTTGTTGGTGTTTTCCTTGGTACGTTTAGCAATTGTCGACAGAATTCTGCATGCAGGGCTTCTGTTGGATGTTGGTCCCATCTAGTGTAGTGTTGCCGACTGAGTGGGCCCCATACTTCACTTCCATATACTGCAATGGGCAGGAGGACACTGTCAACGTTTTTGGACCAGATTTTAATTGGGATGTCTGTTTTATAGAATTTTCTTTTTGTTGCATAGAAAGCTCTTCGGACTTTCTCTTTAAGTGCATTCACTGCCAGACCAAAGCTTTGTGAGGCCCTGATTTTCAGTCCCAGATAATCATAATTTAACGTGTGCTCTAGGGCGGTGTTACCTAGAGTAAATAGGTGTCTACTTTCCGGACACCAGGGCTTCTTCTGGAAGATCATAATTTTTGTCTTTTTTTAAGTTTACTGTCAGGGCCCGGTTCTGACAGTATTTCGCTAGCAGATCCAGATGCTGCTGTAGACCCCCCCCCGTTCTGTGGGTGGAAGCAGCACCA
>NW_026611325.1:0-39755 GCF_029633865.1 Lampris incognitus
ACGTGTTGCAGACTTGTTGAATAGATTCATTTTTCTTGTTTTGTTTGTTTTTGATGAAATTGTGCTTTTCTCGTCGAGAAAAGGCGTTTAACGCGATAAAAAGGTTTAGTGCGTTATGAATACGGGCTAGCTTACCAAAAGTACAAATGTGAACTAAATAAGGCCGGGAGTCGTTTTTATTGCTTAAAACACGATTTCTCGACCAGAATATGCTTTTTCAAAAAAGCCATGTTCCCATGGCGAGACTCGTTTTCTGTGAGAAAATGCATTAAAAGGAGGGATTTCATGAGAAACACTATACATACATATTGTACTTGTCTGAAAACGCACAGAACCTTGAAATAGAAGGTTTCTCACCAAAAAACACATTGGTGAAACCCCTATCTTAAGGCTCTGAGTGTTTGCACACATGTACAAACAGGCATGTTTAAACTATAACGTTTTTAGTGAAATCATGTTTCTCTCGAGGAGAAAACGCGTTTAAAGCCATAAAAAGATCTCACTGTGTTTTGGCATTGGACCAAGCTACCAACAACCTAAAAAATGATCAGAACTGGAGAAATTACATATTGACATTGGGTGAAATCACGTAACTCTTAAGGACTTGTTGCAGACTTGTTGAATAGATTCATTTTTCTTGTTTTGTTTGTTTTTGATGAAATTGCTTTTCTCGTCGAGAAAAGGCGTTTAACGCGATAAAAAGGTTTAGTGCGTTATGAATACGGGCTAGCTTACCAAAAGTACAAATGTGAACTAAATAAGGCCGGGAGTCGTTTTTATTGTTTAAGACACGATTTCTCGACGAGAATATGCTTTTTTAAAAAAGCCATGTTCCCATGGCGAGAGACTCGTTTTCTGTGAGAAAATGCATTAAAAGGAGGGATTTCATCAGAAACACTATAAATACATATTGTACTTGTCTGAAAACGCACAGAACCTTGAAATAGAAGGTTTTTCACCAAAAAACACATTGGTGAAACCCCTATCTTAAGGCTCTGAGTGTTTGCATACATGTACAAACAGGCATGTTTAAACTATAACGTTTTTAGTGAAATCATGTTTCTCTCGAGGAGAAAACGCGTTTAAAGCCATAAAAAGATCTCACTGTGTTTTGGCATTGACCAAGCTACCAACAAACCTAAAAAATGATCAGAACTGGAGAAATTACACATTGACATTGGGTGAAATCATGTAACTCTTAAGGACGTGTTGCAGACTTGTTGAATAGATTCATTTTTCTTGTTTTGTTTGTTTTTGATGAAATTGTGCTTTTCTCGTCGAGAAAAGGCGTTTAACGCGATAAAAAGGTTTAGTGCGTTATGAATACGGGCTGGCTTACCAAAAGTACAAATGTGAACCAAATAAGGCCGGGAGTCGTTTTTATTGCTTAAAACACGATTTCTCGACCAGAATATGCTTTTTCAAAAAAGCCATGTTCCCATGTGGCGAGAGACTCGTTTTCTGTGAGAAAATGCATTAAAAGGAGGGATTTCATGAGAAACACTATAAATACATATTGTACTTGTCTGAAAACGCACAGAACCTTGAAATAGAAGGTTTCTCACCAAAAAACACATTGGTGAAACCCCTATCTTAAGGCTCTGAGTGTTTGCATACATGTACAAACAGGCATGTTTAAACTATAACGTTTTTAGTGAAATCATGTTTCTCTCGAGGAGAAAACGCGTTTAAAGCCATAAAAAGATCTCACTGTGTTTTGGCATTGACCAAGCTACCAACAACCTAAAAAATGATCAGAACTGGAGAAATTACATATTGACATTGGGTGAAATCACGTAACTCTTAAGGACGTGTTGCAGACTTGTTGAATAGATTCATTTTTCTTGTTTTGTTTGTTTTTGATGAAATTGTGCTTTTCTCGTCGAGAAAAGGCGTTTAACGCAATAAAAAGGTTTAGTGCGTTATGAATACGGGCTAGCTTACCAAAAGTACAAATGTGAACTAAATAAGGCCGGGAGTCGTTTTTATTGCTTAAAACACGATTTCTCGACCAGAATATGCTTTTTCAAAAAAGCCATGTTCCCATGGCGAGACTCGTTTTCTGTGAGAAAATGCATTAAAAGGAGGGATTTCATGAGAAACACTATACATACATATTGTACTTGTCTGAAAACGCACAGAACCTTGAAATAGAAGGTTTCTCACCAAAAAACACATTGGTGAAACCCCTATCTTAAGGCTCTGAGTGTTTGCACACATGTACAAACAGGCATGTTTAAACTATAACGTTTTTAGTGAAATCATGTTTCTCTCGAGGAGAAAACGCGTTTAAAGCCATAAAAAGATCTCACTGTGTTTTGGCATTGACCAAGCTACCAACAACCTAAAAAATGATCAGAACTGGAGAAATTACATATTGACATTGGGTGAAATCACGTAACTCTTAAGGACGTGTTGCAGACTTGTTGAATAGATTCATTTTTCTTGTTTTGTTTGTTTTTGATGAAATTGTGCTTTTCTCGTCGAGAAAAGGCGTTTAACGCGATAAAAAGGTTTAGTGCGTTATGAATACGGGCTAGCTTACCAAAAGTACAAATGTGAACTAAATAAGGCCGGGAGTCGTTTTTATTGCTTAAAACACGATTTCTCGACCAGAATATGCTTTTTCAAAAAAGCCATGTTCCCATGGCGAGACTCGTTTTCTGTGAGAAAATGCATTAAAAGGAGGGATTTCATGAGAAACACTATACATACATATTGTACTTGTCTGAAAACGCACAGAACCTTGAAATAGAAGGTTTCTCACCAAAAAACACATTGGTGAAACCCCTATCTTAAGGCTCTGAGTGTTTGCACACATGTACAAACAGGCATGTTTAAACTATAACGTTTTTAGTGAAATCATGTTTCTCTCGAGGAGAAAACGCGTTTAAAGCCGTAAAAAGATCTCACTGTGTTTTGGCATTGGACCAAGCTACCAACAACCTAAAAAATGATCAGAACTGGAGAAATTACATATTGACATTGGGTGAAATCACGTAACTCTTAAGGACGTGTTGCAGACTTGTTGAATAGATTCATTTTTCTTGTTTTGTTTGTTTTTGATGAAATTGCTTTTCTCGTCGAGAAAAGGCGTTTAACGCGATAAAAAGGTTTAGTGCGTTATGAATACGGGCTAGCTTACCAAAAGTACAAATGTGAACTAAATAAGGCCGGGAGTCGTTTTTATTGCTTAAAACACGATTTCTCGACCAGAATATGCTTTTTCAAAAAAGCCATGTTCCCATGGCGGGAGACTCGTTTTCTGTGAGAAAATGCATTAAAAGGAGGGATTTCATGAGAAACACTATACATACATATTGTACTTGTCTGAAAACGCACAGAACCTTGAAATAGAAGGTTTCTCACCAAAAAACACATTGGTGAAACCCCTATCTTAAGGCTCTGAGTGTTTGCATACATGTACAAACAGGCATGTTTAAACTATAACGTTTTTAGTGAAATCATGTTTCTCTCGAGGAGAAAACGCGTTTAAAGCCATAAAAAGATCTCACTGTGTTTTGGCATTGGACCAAGCTACCAACAACCTAAAAAATGATCAGAACTGGAGAAATTACATATTGACATTGGGTGAAATCACGTAACTCTTAAGGACGTGTTGCAGACTTGTTGAATAGATTCATTTTTCTTGTTTTGTTTGTTTTTGATGAAATTGCTTTTCTCGTCGAGAAAAGGCGTTTAACGCGATAAAAAGGTTTAGTGCGTTATGAATACGGGCTAGCTTACCAAAAGTACAAATGTGAACTAAATAAGGCCGGGAGTCGTTTTTATTGTTTAAGACACGATTTCTCGACGAGAATATGCTTTTTTAAAAAAGCCATGTTCCCATGGCGAGAGACTCGTTTTCTGTGGGAAAATGCATTAAAAGGAGGGATTTCATCAGAAACACTATAAATACATATTGTACTTGTCTGAAAACGTACAGAACCTTGAAATAGAAGGTTTCTCACCAAAAAACACATTGGTGAAACCCCTATCTTAAGGCTCTGAGTGTTTGCACACATGTACAGCAGGCATGGTTAAACTATAACGTTTTTAGGGCTAATCATGTTTCTCTCGAGGAGAAAACGCGTTTAAAGCCATAAAAAGATCTCACTGTGTTTTGGCATTGACCAAGCTACCAACAAACCTAAAAAATGATCAGAACTGGAGAAATTACACATTGACATTGGGTGAAATCATGTAACTCTTAAGGACGTGTTGCAGACTTGTTGAATAGATTCATTTTTCTTTTGTTTGTTTTTGATGAAATTGTGCTTTTCTCGTCGAGAAAAGGCGTTTAACGCGATAAAAAGGTTTAGTGCGTTATGAATACGGGCTGGCTTACCAAAAGTACAAATGTGAACCAAATAAGGCCGGGAGTCGTTTTTATTGCTTAAAACACGATTTCTCGACCAGAATATGCTTTTTCAAAAAAGCCATGTTCCCATGTGGCGAGAGACTCGTTTTCTGTGAGAAAATGCATTAAAAGGAGGGATTTCATCAGAAACACTATAAATACATATTGTACTTGTCTGAAAACGCACAGAACCTTGAAATAGAAGGTTTCTCATCAAAAAACACATTGGTGAAACCCCTATCTTAAGGCTCTGAGTGTTTGCATACATGTACAAACAGGCATGTTTAAACTATAACGTTTTTAGTGAAATCATGTTTCTCTCGAGGAGAAAACGCGTTTAAAGCCATAAAAAGATCTCACTGTGTTTTGGCATTGACCAAGCTACCAACAACCTAAAAAATGATCAGAACTGGAGAAATTACATATTGACATTGGGTGAAATCACGTAACTCTTAAGGACGTGTTGCAGACTTGTTGAATAGATTCATTTTTCTTGTTTTGTTTGTTTTTGATGAAATTGTGCTTTTCTCGTCGAGAAAAGGCGTTTAACGCAATAAAAAGGTTTAGTGCGTTATGAATACGGGCTAGCTTACCAAAAGTACAAATGTGAACTAAATAAGGCCGGGAGTCGTTTTTATTGCTTAAAATACGATTTCTCGACCAGAATATGCTTTTTCAAAAAAGCCATGTTCCCATGGCGAGACTCGTTTTCTGTGAGAAAATGCATTAAAAGGAGGGATTTCATGAGAAACACTATACATACATATTGTACTTGTCTGAAAACGCACAGAACCTTGAAATAGAAGGTTTCTCACCAAAAAACACATTGGTGAAACCCCTATCTTAAGGCTCTGAGTGTTTGCACACATGTACAAACAGGCATGTTTAAACTATAACGTTTTTAGTGAAATCATGTTTCTCTCGAGGAGAAAACGCGTTTAAAGCCATAAAAAGATCTCACTGTGTTTTGGCATTGGACCAAGCTACCAACAACCTAAAAAATGATCAGAACTGGAGAAATTACATATTGACATTGGGTGAAATCACGTAACTCTTAAGGACGTGTTGCAGACTTGTTGAATAGATTCATTTTTCTTGTTTTGTTTGTTTTTGATGAAATTGCTTTTCTCGTCGAGAAAAGGCTTTTAAGGCGATAAAAAGGTTTAGTGCGTTATGAATACGGGCTAGCTTACCAAAAGTACAAATGTGAACTAAATAAGGCCGGGAGTCGTTTTTATTGTTTAAAACACGATTTCTCGACGAGAATATGCTTTTTCAAAAAAGCCATGTTCCCATGGCGAGAGACTCGTTTTCTGTGAGAAAATGCATTAAAAGGAGGGATTTCATCAGAAACACTATAAATACATATTGTACTTGTCGGAAAACGCACAGAACCTTGAAATAGAAGGTTTCTCACCAAAAAACACATTGGTGAAACCCCTATCTTTAGGCTCTGAGTGTTTGAGCACATGTACAACAGGCATGTTTAAACTATAACGTTTTTAGTGAAATCATGTTTCTCTCGAGGAGAAAACGCGTTTAAAGCCATAAAAAGATCTCACTGTGTTTTGGCATTGACCAAGCTACCAACAACCTAAAAAATGATCAGAACTGGAGAAATTACATATTGACATTGGGTGAAATCATGTAACTCTTAAGGACGTGTTGCAGACTTGTTGAATAGATTCATTTTTCTTGTTTTGTTTGTTTTTGATGAAATTGTGCTTTTCTCGTCGAGAAAAGGCGTTTAACGCGATAAAAAGGTTTAGTGCGTTATGAATACGGGCTAGCTTACCAAAAGTACAAATGTGAACTAAATAAGGCCGGGAGTCGTTTTTATTGCTTAAAACACGATTTCTCGACCAGAATATGCTTTTTCAAAAAAGCCATGTTCCCATGGCGAGACTCGTTTTCTGTGAGAAAATGCATTAAAAGGAGGGATTTCATGAGAAACACTATACATACATATTGTACTTGTCTGAAAACGCACAGAACCTTGAAATAGAAGGTTTCTCACCAAAAAACACATTGGTGAAACCCCTATCTTAAGGCTCTGAGTGTTTGCACACATGTACAAACAGGCATGTTTAAACTATAACGTTTTTAGTGAAATCATGTTTCTCTCGAGGAGAAAACGCGTTTAAAGCCGTAAAAAGATCTCACTGTGTTTTGGCATTGGACCAAGCTACCAACAACCTAAAAAATGATCAGAACTGGAGAAATTACATATTGACATTGGGTGAAATCACGTAACTCTTAAGGACGTGTTGCAGACTTGTTGAATAGATTCATTTTTCTTGTTTTGTTTGTTTTTGATGAAATTGCTTTTCTCGTCGAGAAAAGGCGTTTAACGCGATAAAAAGGTTTAGTGCGTTATGAATACGGGCTAGCTTACCAAAAGTACAAATGTGAACTAAATAAGGCCGGGAGTCGTTTTTATTGCTTAAAACACGATTTCTCGACCAGAATATGCTTTTTCAAAAAAGCCATGTTCCCATGGCGAGAGACTCGTTTTCTGTGAGAAAATGCATTAAAAGGAGGGATTTCATGAGAAACACTATACATACATATTGTACTTGTCTGAAAACGCACAGAACCTTGAAATAGAAGGTTTCTCACCAAAAAACACATTGGTGAAACCCCTATCTTAAGGCTCTGAGTGTTTGCACACATGTACAAACAGGCATGTTTAAACTATAACGTTTTTAGTGAAATCATGTTTCTCTCGAGGAGAAAACGCGTTTAAAGCCATAAAAAGATCTCACTGTGTTTTGGCATTGACCAAGCTACCAACAACCTAAAAAATGATCAGAACTGGAGAAATTACATATTGACATTGGGTGAAATCACGTAACTCTTAAGGACGTGTTGCAGACTTGTTGAATAGATTCATTTTTCTTGTTTTGTTTGTTTTTGATGAAATTGTGCTTTTCTCGTCGAGAAAAGGCGTTTAACGCGATAAAAAGGTTTAGTGCGTTATGAATACGGGCTAGCTTACCAAAAGTACAAATGTGAACTAAATAAGGCCGGGAGTCGTTTTTATTGCTTAAAACACGATTTCTCGACCAGAATATGCTTTTTCAAAAAAGCCATGTTCCCATGGCGAGACTCGTTTTCTGTGAGAAAATGCATTAAAAGGAGGGATTTCATGAGAAACACTATACATACATATTGTACTTGTCTGAAAACGCACAGAACCTTGAAATAGAAGGTTTCTCACCAAAAAACACATTGGTGAAACCCCTATCTTAAGGCTCTGAGTGTTTGCACACATGTACAAACAGGCATGTTTAAACTATAACGTTTTTAGTGAAATCATGTTTCTCTCGAGGAGAAAACGCGTTTAAAGCCATAAAAAGATCTCACTGTGTTTTGGCATTGGACCAAGCTACCAACAACCTAAAAAATGATCAGAACTGGAGAAATTACATATTGACATTGGGTGAAATCACGTAACTCTTAAGGACGTGTTGCAGACTTGTTGAATAGATTCATTTTTCTTGTTTTGTTTGTTTTTGATGAAATTGCTTTTCTCGTCGAGAAAAGGCTTTTAACGCGATAAAAAGGTTTAGTGCGTTATGAATACGGGCTAGCTTACTAAAAGTACAAATGCGAACTAAATAAGGCCGGGAGTCGTTTTTATTGTTTAAAACACGATTTCTCGACGAGAATATGCTTTTTCAAAAAAGCCATGTTCCCATGGCGAGAGACTCGTTTTCTGTGAGAAAATGCATTAAAAGGAGGGATTTCATCAGAAACACTATAAATACATATTGTACTTGTCGGAAAACGCACAGAACCTTGAAATAGAAGGTTTCTCACCAAAAAACACATTGGTGAAACCCCTATCTTAAGGCTCTGAGTGTTTGAGCACATGTACAACAGGCATGTTTAAACTATAACGTTTTTAGTGAAATCATGTTTCTCTCGAGGAGAAAACGCGTTTAAAGCCATAAAAAGATCTCACTGTGTTTTGGCATTGACCAAGCTACCAACAACCTAAAAAATGATCAGAACTGGAGAAATTACATATTGACATTGGGTGAAATCATGTAACTCTTAAGGACGTGTTGCAGACTTGTTGAATAGATTCATTTTTCTTGTTTTGTTTGTTTTTGATGAAATTGTGCTTTTCTCGTCGAGAAAAGGCGTTTAACGCGATAAAAAGGTTTAGTGCGTTATGAATACGGGCTAGCTTACCAAAAGTACAAATGTGAACTAAATAAGGCCGGGAGTCGTTTTTATTGCTTAAAACACGATTTCTCGACCAGAATATGCTTTTTCAAAAAAGCCATGTTCCCATGGCGAGACTCGTTTTCTGTGAGAAAATGCATTAAAAGGAGGGATTTCATGAGAAACACTATACATACATATTGTACTTGTCTGAAAACGCACAGAACCTTGAAATAGAAGGTTTCTCACCAAAAAACACATTGGTGAAACCCCTATCTTAAGGCTCTGAGTGTTTGCACACATGTACAAACAGGCATGTTTAAACTATAACGTTTTTAGTGAAATCATGTTTCTCTCGAGGAGAAAACGCGTTTAAAGCCGTAAAAAGATCTCACTGTGTTTTGGCATTGGACCAAGCTACCAACAACCTAAAAAATGATCAGAACTGGAGAAATTACATATTGACATTGGGTGAAATCACGTAACTCTTAAGGACGTGTTGCAGACTTGTTGAATAGATTCATTTTTCTTGTTTTGTTTGTTTTTGATGAAATTGCTTTTCTCGTCGAGAAAAGGCGTTTAACGCGATAAAAAGGTTTAGTGCGTTATGAATACGGGCTAGCTTACCAAAAGTACAAATGTGAACTAAATAAGGCCGGGAGTCGTTTTTATTGCTTAAAACACGATTTCTCGACCAGAATATGCTTTTTCAAAAAAGCCATGTTCCCATGGCGAGAGACTCGTTTTCTGTGAGAAAATGCATTAAAAGGAGGGATTTCATGAGAAACACTATACATACATATTGTACTTGTCTGAAAACGCACAGAACCTTGAAATAGAAGGTTTCTCACCAAAAAACACATTGGTGAAACCCCTATCTTAAGGCTCTGAGTGTTTGCACACATGTACAAACAGGCATGTTTAAACTATAACGTTTTTAGTGAAATCATGTTTCTCTCGAGGAGAAAACGCGTTTAAAGCCATAAAAAGATCTCACTGTGTTTTGGCATTGACCAAGCTACCAACAACCTAAAAAATGATCAGAACTGGAGAAATTACATATTGACATTGGGTGAAATCACGTAACTCTTAAGGACGTGTTGCAGACTTGTTGAATAGATTCATTTTTCTTGTTTTGTTTGTTTTTGATGAAATTGTGCTTTTCTCGTCGAGAAAAGGCGTTTAACGCGATAAAAAGGTTTAGTGCGTTATGAATACGGGCTAGCTTACCAAAAGTACAAATGTGAACTAAATAAGGCCGGGAGTCGTTTTTATTGCTTAAAACACGATTTCTCGACCAGAATATGCTTTTTCAAAAAAGCCATGTTCCCATGGCGAGACTCGTTTTCTGTGAGAAAATGCATTAAAAGGAGGGATTTCATGAGAAACACTATACATACATATTGTACTTGTCTGAAAACGCACAGAACCTTGAAATAGAAGGTTTCTCACCAAAAAACACATTGGTGAAACCCCTATCTTAAGGCTCTGAGTGTTTGCACACATGTACAAACAGGCATGTTTAAACTATAACGTTTTTAGTGAAATCATGTTTCTCTCGAGGAGAAAACGCGTTTAAAGCCATAAAAAGATCTCACTGTGTTTTGGCATTGGACCAAGCTACCAACAACCTAAAAAATGATCAGAACTGGAGAAATTACATATTGACATTGGGTGAAATCACGTAACTCTTAAGGACGTGTTGCAGACTTGTTGAATAGATTCATTTTTCTTGTTTTGTTTGTTTTTGATGAAATTGCTTTTCTCGTCGAGAAAAGGCGTTTAACGCGATAAAAAGGTTTAGTGCGTTATGAATACGGGCTAGCTTACCAAAAGTACAAATGTGAACTAAATAAGGCCGGGAGTCGTTTTTATTGCTTAAAACACGATTTCTCGACCAGAATATGCTTTTTCAAAAAAGCCATGTTCCCATGGCGAGAGACTCGTTTTCTGTGAGAAAATGCATTAAAAGGAGGGATTTCATGAGAAACACTATACATACATATTGTACTTGTCTGAAAACGCACAGAACCTTGAAATAGAAGGTTTCTCACCAAAAAACACATTGGTGAAACCCCTATCTTAAGGCTCTGAGTGTTTGCACACATGTACAAACAGGCATGTTTAAACTATAACGTTTTTAGTGAAATCATGTTTCTCTCGAGGAGAAAACGCGTTTAAAGCCATAAAAAGATCTCACTGTGTTTTGGCATTGGACCAAGCTACCAACAACCTAAAAAATGATCAGAACTGGAGAAATTACATATTGACATTGGGTGAAATCACGTAACTCTTAAGGACGTGTTGCAGACTTGTTGAATAGATTCATTTTTCTTGTTTTGTTTGTTTTTGATGAAATTGCTTTTCTCGTCGAGAAAAGGCGTTTAACGCGATAAAAAGGTTTAGTGCGTTATGAATACGGGCTAGCTTACCAAAAGTACAAATGTGAACTAAATAAGGCCGGGAGTCGTTTTTATTGTTTAAGACACGATTTCTCGACGAGAATATGCTTTTTTAAAAAAGCCATGTTCCCATGGCGAGAGACTCGTTTTCTGTGAGAAAATGCATTAAAAGGAGGGATTTCATCAGAAACACTATAAATACATATTGTACTTGTCGGAAAACGCACAGAACCTTGAAATAGAAGGTTTCTCACCAAAAAACACATTGGTGAAACCCCTATCTTAAGGCTCTGAGTGTTTGCACACATGTACAGCAGGCATGTTTAAACTATAACGTTTTTAGGGCTAATCATGTTTCTCTCGAGGAGAAAACGCGTTTAAAGCCATAAAAAGATCTCACTGTGTTTTGGCATTGACCAAGCTACCAACAAACCTAAAAAATGATCAGAACTGGAGAAATTACACATTGACATTGGGTGAAATCATGTAACTCTTAAGGACGTGTTGCAGACTTGTTGAATAGATTCATTTTTCTTGTTTTGTTTGTTTTTGATGAAATTGTGCTTTTCTCGTCGAGAAAAGGCGTTTAACGCGATAAAAAGGTTTAGTGCGTTATGAATACGGGCTGGCTTACCAAAAGTACAAATGTGAACCAAATAAGGCCGGGAGTCGTTTTTATTGCTTAAAACACGATTTCTCGACCAGAATATGCTTTTTCAAAAAAGCCATGTTCCCATGTGGCGAGAGACTCGTTTTCTGTGAGAAAATGCATTAAAAGGAGGGATTTCATCAGAAACACTATAAATACATATTGTACTTGTCTGAAAACGCACAGAACCTTGAAATAGAAGGTTTCTCATCAAAAAACACATTGGTGAAACCCCTATCTTAAGGCTCTGAGTGTTTGCATACATGTACAAACAGGCATGTTTAAACTATAACGTTTTTAGTGAAATCATGTTTCTCTCGAGGAGAAAACGCGTTTAAAGCCATAAAAAGATCTCACTGTGTTTTGGCATTGACCAAGCTACCAACAACCTAAAAAATGATCAGAACTGGAGAAATTACATATTGACATTGGGTGAAATCACGTAACTCTTAAGGACGTGTTGCAGACTTGTTGAATAGATTCATTTTTCTTGTTTTGTTTGTTTTTGATGAAATTGTGCTTTTCTCGTCGAGAAAAGGCGTTTAACGCAATAAAAAGGTTTAGTGCGTTATGAATACGGGCTAGCTTACCAAAAGTACAAATGTGAACTAAATAAGGCCGGGAGTCGTTTTTATTGCTTAAAACACGATTTCTCGACCAGAATATGCTTTTTCAAAAAAGCCATGTTCCCATGGCGAGACTCGTTTTCTGTGAGAAAATGCATTAAAAGGAGGGATTTCATGAGAAACACTATACATACATATTGTACTTGTCTGAAAACGCACAGAACCTTGAAATAGAAGGTTTCTCACCAAAAAACACATTGGTGAAACCCCTATCTTAAGGCTCTGAGTGTTTGCACACATGTACAAACAGGCATGTTTAAAGTATAACGTTTTTAGTGAAATCATGTTTCTCTCGAGGAGAAAACGCGTTTAAAGCCATAAAAAGATCTCACTGTGTTTTGGCATTGGACCAAGCTACCAACAACCTAAAAAATGATCAGAACTGGAGAAATTACATATTGACATTGGGTGAAATCACGTAACTCTTAAGGACGTGTTGCAGACTTGTTGAATAGATTCATTTTTCTTGTTTTGTTTGTTTTTGATGAAATTGCTTTTCTCGTCGAGAAAAGGCTTTTAACGCGATAAAAAGGTTTAGTGCGTTATGAATACGGGCTAGCTTACCA
The DNA here is from genome assembly GCF_029633865.1 of Lampris incognitus. NCBI lineage: Eukaryota > Metazoa > Chordata > Actinopteri > Lampriformes > Lampridae > Lampris > Lampris incognitus. Next base: position 12,777 of record NW_026611325.1, read on the forward strand.
AAAGTACAAATGTGAACTAAATAAGGCCGGGAGTCGTTTTTATTGTTTAAAACACGATTTCTCGACGAGAATATGCTTTTTCAAAAAAGCCATGTTCCCATGGCGAGAGACTCGTTTTCTGTGAGAAAATGCATTAAAAGGAGGGATTTCATCAGAAACACTATAAATACATATTGTACTTGTCGGAAAACGCACAGAACCTTGAAATAGAAGGTTTCTCACCAAAAAACACATTGGTGAAACCCCTATCTTAAGGCTCTGAGTGTTTGAGCACATGTACAACAGGCATGTTTAAACTATAACGTTTTTAGTGAAATCATGTTTCTCTCGAGGAGAAAACGCGTTTAAAGCCATAAAAAGATCTCACTGTGTTTTGGCATTGACCAAGCTACCAACAACCTAAAAAATGATCAGAACTGGAGAAATTACATATTGACATTGGGTGAAATCATGTAACTCTTAAGGACGTGTTGCAGACTTGTTGAATAGATTCATTTTTCTTGTTTTGTTTGTTTTTGATGAAATTGCTTTTCTCGTCGAGAAAAGGCGTTTAACGCGATAAAAAGGTTTAGTGCGTTATGAATACGGGCTGGCTTACCAAAAGTACAAATGTGAACCAAATAAGGCCGGGAGTCGTTTTTATTGCTTAAAACACGATTTCTCGACCAGAATATGCTTTTTCAAAAAAGCCATGTTCCCATGTGGCGAGAGACTCGTTTTCTGTGAGAAAATGCATTAAAAGGAGGGATTTCATCAGAAACACTATAAATACATATTGTACTTGTCTGAAAACGCACAGAACCTTGAAATAGAAGGTTTCTCATCAAAAAACACATTGGTGAAACCCCTATCTTAAGGCTCTGAGTGTTTGCATACATGTACAAACAGGCATGTTTAAACTATAACGTTTTTAGTGAAATCATGTTTCTCTCGAGGAGAAAACGCGTTTAAAGCCATAAAAAGATCTCACTGTGTTTTGGCATTGACCAAGCTACCAACAACCTAAAAAATGATCAGAACTGGAGAAATTACATATTGACATTGGGTGAAATCACGTAACTCTTAAGGACGTGTTGCAGACTTGTTGAATAGATTCATTTTTCTTGTTTTGTTTGTTTTTGATGAAATTGTGCTTTTCTCGTCGAGAAAAGGCGTTTAACGCAATAAAAAGGTTTAGTGCGTTATGAATACGGGCTAGCTTACCAAAAGTACAAATGTGAACTAAATAAGGCCGGGAGTCGTTTTTATTGCTTAAAATACGATTTCTCGACCAGAATATGCTTTTTCAAAAAAGCCATGTTCCCATGGCGAGACTCGTTTTCTGTGAGAAAATGCATTAAAAGGAGGGATTTCATGAGAAACACTATACATACATATTGTACTTGTCTGAAAACGCACAGAACCTTGAAATAGAAGGTTTCTCACCAAAAAACACATTGGTGAAACCCCTATCTTAAGGCTCTGAGTGTTTGCACACATGTACAAACAGGCATGTTTAAACTATAACGTTTTTAGTGAAATCATGTTTCTCTCGAGGAGAAAACGCGTTTAAAGCCATAAAAAGATCTCACTGTGTTTTGGCATTGGACCAAGCTACCAACAACCTAAAAAATGATCAGAACTGGAGAAATTACATATTGACATTGGGTGAAATCACGTAACTCTTAAGGACGTGTTGCAGACTTGTTGAATAGATTCATTTTTCTTGTTTTGTTTGTTTTTGATGAAATTGCTTTTCTCGTCGAGAAAAGGCTTTTAACGCGATAAAAAGGTTTAGTGCGTTATGAATACGGGCTAGCTTACCAAAAGTACAAATGTGAACTAAATAAGGCCGGGAGTCGTTTTTATTGTTTAAAACACGATTTCTCGACGAGAATATGCTTTTTCAAAAAAGCCATGTTCCCATGGCGAGAGACTCGTTTTCTGTGAGAAAATGCATTAAAAGGAGGGATTTCATCAGAAACACTATAAATACATATTGTACTTGTCGGAAAACGCACAGAACCTTGAAATAGAAGGTTTCTCACCAAAAAACACATTGGTGAAACCCCTATCTTTAGGCTCTGAGTGTTTGAGCACATGTACAACAGGCATGTTTAAACTATAACGTTTTTAGTGAAATCATGTTTCTCTCGAGGAGAAAACGCGTTTAAAGCCATAAAAAGATCTCACTGTGTTTTGGCATTGACCAAGCTACCAACAACCTAAAAAATGATCAGAACTGGAGAAATTACATATTGACATTGGGTGAAATCATGTAACTCTTAAGGACGTGTTGCAGACTTGTTGAATAGATTCATTTTTCTTGTTTTGTTTGTTTTTGATGAAATTGTGCTTTTCTCGTCGAGAAAAGGCGTTTAACGCGATAAAAAGGTTTAGTGCGTTATGAATACGGGCTAGCTTACCAAAAGTACAAATGTGAACTAAATAAGGCCGGGAGTCGTTTTTATTGCTTAAAACACGATTTCTCGACCAGAATATGCTTTTTCAAAAAAGCCATGTTCCCATGGCGAGACTCGTTTTCTGTGAGAAAATGCATTAAAAGGAGGGATTTCATGAGAAACACTATACATACATATTGTACTTGTCTGAAAACGCACAGAACCTTGAAATAGAAGGTTTCTCACCAAAAAACACATTGGTGAAACCCCTATCTTAAGGCTCTGAGTGTTTGCACACATGTACAAACAGGCATGTTTAAACTATAACGTTTTTAGTGAAATCATGTTTCTCTCGAGGAGAAAACGCGTTTAAAGCCGTAAAAAGATCTCACTGTGTTTTGGCATTGGACCAAGCTACCAACAACCTAAAAAATGATCAGAACTGGAGAAATTACATATTGACATTGGGTGAAATCACGTAACTCTTAAGGACGTGTTGCAGACTTGTTGAATAGATTCATTTTTCTTGTTTTGTTTGTTTTTGATGAAATTGCTTTTCTCGTCGAGAAAAGGCGTTTAACGCGATAAAAAGGTTTAGTGCGTTATGAATACGGGCTAGCTTACCAAAAGTACAAATGTGAACTAAATAAGGCCGGGAGTCGTTTTTATTGCTTAAAACACGATTTCTCGACCAGAATATGCTTTTTCAAAAAAGCCATGTTCCCATGGCGAGAGACTCGTTTTCTGTGAGAAAATGCATTAAAAGGAGGGATTTCATGAGAAACACTATACATACATATTGTACTTGTCTGAAAACGCACAGAACCTTGAAATAGAAGGTTTCTCACCAAAAAACACATTGGTGAAACCCCTATCTTAAGGCTCTGAGTGTTTGCACACATGTACAAACAGGCATGTTTAAACTATAACGTTTTTAGTGAAATCATGTTTCTCTCGAGGAGAAAACGCGTTTAAAGCCATAAAAAGATCTCACTGTGTTTTGGCATTGACCAAGCTACCAACAACCTAAAAAATGATCAGAACTGGAGAAATTACATATTGACATTGGGTGAAATCACGTAACTCTTAAGGACGTGTTGCAGACTTGTTGAATAGATTCATTTTTCTTGTTTTGTTTGTTTTTGATGAAATTGTGCTTTTCTCGTCGAGAAAAGGCGTTTAACGCGATAAAAAGGTTTAGTGCGTTATGAATACGGGCTAGCTTACCAAAAGTACAAATGTGAACTAAATAAGGCCGGGAGTCGTTTTTATTGCTTAAAACACGATTTCTCGACCAGAATATGCTTTTTCAAAAAAGCCATGTTCCCATGGCGAGACTCGTTTTCTGTGAGAAAATGCATTAAAAGGAGGGATTTCATGAGAAACACTATACATACATATTGTACTTGTCTGAAAACGCACAGAACCTTGAAATAGAAGGTTTCTCACCAAAAAACACATTGGTGAAACCCCTATCTTAAGGCTCTGAGTGTTTGCACACATGTACAAACAGGCATGTTTAAACTATAACGTTTTTAGTGAAATCATGTTTCTCTCGAGGAGAAAACGCGTTTAAAGCCATAAAAAGATCTCACTGTGTTTTGGCATTGGACCAAGCTACCAACAACCTAAAAAATGATCAGAACTGGAGAAATTACATATTGACATTGGGTGAAATCACGTAACTCTTAAGGACGTGTTGCAGACTTGTTGAATAGATTCATTTTTCTTGTTTTGTTTGTTTTTGATGAAATTGCTTTTCTCGTCGAGAAAAGGCTTTTAACGCGATAAAAAGGTTTAGTGCGTTATGAATACGGGCTAGCTTACTAAAAGTACAAATGCGAACTAAATAAGGCCGGGAGTCGTTTTTATTGTTTAAAACACGATTTCTCGACGAGAATATGCTTTTTCAAAAAAGCCATGTTCCCATGGCGAGAGACTCGTTTTCTGTGAGAAAATGCATTAAAAGGAGGGATTTCATCAGAAACACTATAAATACATATTGTACTTGTCGGAAAACGCACAGAACCTTGAAATAGAAGGTTTCTCACCAAAAAACACATTGGTGAAACCCCTATCTTAAGGCTCTGAGTGTTTGAGCACATGTACAACAGGCATGTTTAAACTATAACGTTTTTAGTGAAATCATGTTTCTCTCGAGGAGAAAACGCGTTTAAAGCCATAAAAAGATCTCACTGTGTTTTGGCATTGACCAAGCTACCAACAACCTAAAAAATGATCAGAACTGGAGAAATTACATATTGACATTGGGTGAAATCATGTAACTCTTAAGGACGTGTTGCAGACTTGTTGAATAGATTCATTTTTCTTGTTTTGTTTGTTTTTGATGAAATTGTGCTTTTCTCGTCGAGAAAAGGCGTTTAACGCGATAAAAAGGTTTAGTGCGTTATGAATACGGGCTAGCTTACCAAAAGTACAAATGTGAACTAAATAAGGCCGGGAGTCGTTTTTATTGCTTAAAACACGATTTCTCGACCAGAATATGCTTTTTCAAAAAAGCCATGTTCCCATGGCGAGACTCGTTTTCTGTGAGAAAATGCATTAAAAGGAGGGATTTCATGAGAAACACTATACATACATATTGTACTTGTCTGAAAACGCACAGAACCTTGAAATAGAAGGTTTCTCACCAAAAAACACATTGGTGAAACCCCTATCTTAAGGCTCTGAGTGTTTGCACACATGTACAAACAGGCATGTTTAAACTATAACGTTTTTAGTGAAATCATGTTTCTCTCGAGGAGAAAACGCGTTTAAAGCCGTAAAAAGATCTCACTGTGTTTTGGCATTGGACCAAGCTACCAACAACCTAAAAAATGATCAGAACTGGAGAAATTACATATTGACATTGGGTGAAATCACGTAACTCTTAAGGACGTGTTGCAGACTTGTTGAATAGATTCATTTTTCTTGTTTTGTTTGTTTTTGATGAAATTGCTTTTCTCGTCGAGAAAAGGCGTTTAACGCGATAAAAAGGTTTAGTGCGTTATGAATACGGGCTAGCTTACCAAAAGTACAAATGTGAACTAAATAAGGCCGGGAGTCGTTTTTATTGCTTAAAACACGATTTCTCGACCAGAATATGCTTTTTCAAAAAAGCCATGTTCCCATGGCGAGAGACTCGTTTTCTGTGAGAAAATGCATTAAAAGGAGGGATTTCATGAGAAACACTATACATACATATTGTACTTGTCTGAAAACGCACAGAACCTTGAAATAGAAGGTTTCTCACCAAAAAACACATTGGTGAAACCCCTATCTTAAGGCTCTGAGTGTTTGCACACATGTACAAACAGGCATGTTTAAACTATAACGTTTTTAGTGAAATCATGTTTCTCTCGAGGAGAAAACGCGTTTAAAGCCATAAAAAGATCTCACTGTGTTTTGGCATTGGACCAAGCTACCAACAACCTAAAAAATGATCAGAACTGGAGAAATTACATATTGACATTGGGTGAAATCACGTAACTCTTAAGGACGTGTTGCAGACTTGTTGAATAGATTCATTTTTCTTGTTTTGTTTGTTTTTGATGAAATTGCTTTTCTCGTCGAGAAAAGGCGTTTAACGCGATAAAAAGGTTTAGTGCGTTATGAATACGGGCTAGCTTACCAAAAGTACAAATGTGAACTAAATAAGGCCGGGAGTCGTTTTTATTGCTTAAAACACGATTTCTCGACCAGAATATGCTTTTTCAAAAAAGCCATGTTCCCATGGCGAGAGACTCGTTTTCTGTGAGAAAATGCATTAAAAGGAGGGATTTCATGAGAAACACTATACATACATATTGTACTTGTCTGAAAACGCACAGAACCTTGAAATAGAAGGTTTCTCACCAAAAAACACATTGGTGAAACCCCTATCTTAAGGCTCTGAGTGTTTGCACACATGTACAAACAGGCATGTTTAAACTATAACGTTTTTAGTGAAATCATGTTTCTCTCGAGGAGAAAACGCGTTTAAAGCCATAAAAAGATCTCACTGTGTTTTGGCATTGGACCAAGCTACCAACAACCTAAAAAATGATCAGAACTGGAGAAATTACATATTGACATTGGGTGAAATCACGTAACTCTTAAGGACGTGTTGCAGACTTGTTGAATAGATTCATTTTTCTTGTTTTGTTTGTTTTTGATGAAATTGCTTTTCTCGTCGAGAAAAGGCGTTTAACGCGATAAAAAGGTTTAGTGCGTTATGAATACGGGCTAGCTTACCAAAAGTACAAATGTGAACTAAATAAGGCCGGGAGTCGTTTTTATTGTTTAAGACACGATTTCTCGACGAGAATATGCTTTTTTAAAAAAGCCATGTTCCCATGGCGAGAGACTCGTTTTCTGTGAGAAAATGCATTAAAAGGAGGGATTTCATCAGAAACACTATAAATACATATTGTACTTGTCTGAAAACGCACAGAACCTTGAAATAGAAGGTTTCTCACCAAAAAACACATTGGTGAAACCCCTATCTTAAGGCTCTGAGTGTTTGCACACATGTACAGCAGGCATGTTTAAACTATAACGTTTTTAGGGCTAATCATGTTTCTCTCGAGGAGAAAACGCGTTTAAAGCCATAAAAAGATCTCACTGTGTTTTGGCATTGACCAAGCTACCAACAAACCTAAAAAATGATCAGAACTGGAGAAATTACACATTGACATTGGGTGAAATCATGTAACTCTTAAGGACGTGTTGCAGACTTGTTGAATAGATTCATTTTTCTTGTTTTGTTTGTTTTTGATGAAATTGCTTTTCTCGTCGAGAAAAGGCGTTTAACGCGATAAAAAGGTTTAGTGCGTTATGAATACGGGCTAGCTTACCAAAAGTACAAATGTGAACTAAATAAGGCCGGGAGTCGTTTTTATTGCTTAAAACACGATTTCTCGACCAGAATATGCTTTTTCAAAAAAGCCATGTTCCCATGGCGAGAGACTCGTTTTCTGTGAGAAAATGCATTAAAAGGAGGGATTTCATGAGAAACACTATACATACATATTGTACTTGTCTGAAAACGCACAGAACCTTGAAATAGAAGGTTTCTCACCAAAAAACACATTGGTGAAACCCCTATCTTAAGGCTCTGAGTGTTTGCACACATGTACAAACAGGCATGTTTAAACTATAACGTTTTTAGTGAAATCATGTTTCTCTCGAGGAGAAAACGCGTTTAAAGCCATAAAAAGATCTCACTGTGTTTTGGCATTGACCAAGCTACCAACAACCTAAAAAATGATCAGAACTGGAGAAATTACATATTGACATTGGGTGAAATCACGTAACTCTTAAGGACGTGTTGCAGACTTGTTGAATAGATTCATTTTTCTTGTTTTGTTTGTTTTTGATGAAATTGTGCTTTTCTCGTCGAGAAAAGGCGTTTAACGCGATAAAAAGGTTTAGTGCATTATGAATACGGGCTAGCTTACCAAAAGTACAAATGTGAACTAAATAAGGCCGGGAGTCGTTTTTATTGCTTAAAACACGATTTCTCGACCAGAATATGCTTTTTCAAAAAAGCCATGTTCCCATGTGGCGAGAGACTCGTTTTCTGTGAGAAAATGCATTAAAAGGAGGGATTTCATGAGAAACACTATACATACATATTGTACTTGTCTGAAAACGCACAGAACCTTGAAATAGAAGGTTTCTCACCAAAAAACACATTGGTGAAACCCCTATCTTAAGGCTCTGAGTGTTTGCACACATGTACAAACAGGCATGTTTAAACTATAACGTTTTTAGTGAAATCATGTTTCTCTCGAGGAGAAAACGCGTTTAAAGCCATAAAAAGATCTCACTGTGTTTTGGCATTGGACCAAGCTACCAACAACCTAAAAAATGATCAGAACTGGAGAAATTACATATTGACATTGGGTGAAATCACGTAACTCTTAAGGACGTGTTGCAGACTTGTTGAATAGATTCATTTTTCTTGTTTTGTTTGTTTTTGATGAAATTGCTTTTCTCGTCGAGAAAAGGCGTTTAACGCGATAAAAAGGTTTAGTGCGTTATGAATACGGGCTAGCTTACCAAAAGTACAAATGTGAACTAAATAAGGCCGGGAGTCGTTTTTATTGCTTAAAACACGATTTCTCGACCAGAATATGCTTTTTCAAAAAAGCCATGTTCCCATGGCGAGAGACTCGTTTTCTGTGAGAAAATGCATTAAAAGGAGGGATTTCATGAGAAACACTATACATACATATTGTACTTGTCTGAAAACGCACAGAACCTTGAAATAGAAGGTTTCTCACCAAAAAACACATTGGTGAAACCCCTATCTTAAGGCTCTGAGTGTTTGCACACATGTACAAACAGGCATGTTTAAACTATAACGTTTTTAGTGAAATCATGTTTCTCTCGAGGAGAAAACGCGTTTAAAGCCATAAAAAGATCTCACTGTGTTTTGGCATTGACCAAGCTACCAACAAACCTAAAAAATGATCAGAACTGGAGAAATTACACATTGACATTGGGTGAAATCATGTAACTCTTAAGGACGTGTTGCAGACTTGTTGAATAGATTCATTTTTCTTGTTTTGTTTGTTTTTGATGAAATTGTGCTTTTCTCGTCGAGAAAAGGCGTTTAACGCGATAAAAAGGTTTAGTGCGTTATGAATACGGGCTGGCTTACCAAAAGTACAAATGTGAACCAAATAAGGCCGGGAGTCGTTTTTATTGCTTAAAACACGATTTCTCGACCAGAATATGCTTTTTCAAAAAAGCCATGTTCCCATGTGGCGAGAGACTCGTTTTCTGTGAGAAAATGCATTAAAAGGAGGGATTTCATCAGAAACACTATAAATACATATTGTACTTGTCTGAAAACGCACAGAACCTTGAAATAGAAGGTTTCTCACCAAAAAACACATTGGTGAAACCCCTATCTTAAGGCTCTGAGTGTTTGCACACATGTACAGCAGGCATGGTTAAACTATAACGTTTTTAGGGCTAATCATGTTTCTCTCGAGGAGAAAACGCGTTTAAAGCCATAAAAAGATCTCACTGTGTTTTGGCATTGACCAAGCTACCAACAAACCTAAAAAATGATCAGAACTGGAGAAATTACACATTGACATTGGGTGAAATCATGTAACTCTTAAGGACGTGTTGCAGACTTGTTGAATAGATTCATTTTTCTTGTTTTGTTTGTTTTTGATGAAATTGTGCTTTTCTCGTCGAGAAAAGGCGTTTAACGCGATAAAAAGGTTTAGTGCGTTATGAATACGGGCTAGCTTACCAAAAGTACAAATGTGAACTAAATAAGGCCGGGAGTCGTTTTTATTGCTTAAAACACGATTTCTCGACCAGAATATGCTTTTTCAAAAAAGCCATGTTCCCATGGCGAGAGACTCGTTTTCTGTGAGAAAATGCATTAAAAGGAGGGATTTCATCAGAAACACTATAAATACATATTGTACTTGTCTGAAAACGCACAGAACCTTGAAATAGAAGGTTTTTCACCAAAAAACACATTGGTGAAACCCCTATCTTAAGGCTCTGAGTGTTTGCACACATGTACAACAGGCATGGTTAAACTATAACGTTTTTAGTGAAATCATGTTTCTCTCGAGGAGAAAACGCGTTTAAAGCCATAAAAAGATCTCACTGTGTTTTGGCATTGACCAAGCTACCAACAAACCTAAAAAATGATCAGAACTGGAGAAATTACACATTGACATTGGGTGAAATCATGTAACTCTTAAGGACGTGTTGCAGACTTGTTGAATAGATTCATTTTTCTTGTTTTGTTTGTTTTTGATGAAATTGTGCTTTTCTCGTCGAGAAAAGGCGTTTAACGCGATAAAAAGGTTTAGTGCGTTATGAATACGGGCTGGCTTACCAAAAGTACAAATGTGAACCAAATAAGGCCGGGAGTCGTTTTTATTGCTTAAAACACGATTTCTCGACCAGAATATGCTTTTTCAAAAAAGCCATGTTCCCATGTGGCGAGAGACTCGTTTTCTGTGAGAAAATGCATTAAAAGGAGGGATTTCATGAGAAACACTATAAATACATATTGTACTTGTCTGAAAACGCACAGAACCTTGAAATAGAAGGTTTCTCACCAAAAAACACATTGGTGAAACCCCTATCATAAGGCTCTGAGTGTTTGCATACATGTACAAACAGGCATGTTTAAACTATAACGTTTTTAGTGAAATCATGTTTCTCTCGAGGAGAAAACGCGTTTAAAGCCATAAAAAGATCTCACTGTGTTTTGGCATTGACCAAGCTACCAACAACCTAAAAAATGATCAGAACTGGAGAAATTACATATTGACATTGGGTGAAATCACGTAACTCTTAAGGACGTGTTGCAGACTTGTTGAATAGATTCATTTTTCTTGTTTTGTTTGTTTTTGATGAAATTGTGCTTTTCTCGTCGAGAAAAGGCGTTTAACGCGATAAAAAGGTTTAGTGCGTTATGAATACGGGCTAGCTTACCAAAAGTACAAATGTGAACTAAATAAGGCCGGGAGTCGTTTTTATTGCTTAAAACACGATTTCTCGACCAGAATATGCTTTTTCAAAAAAGCCATGTTCCCATGGCGAGACTCGTTTTCTGTGAGAAAATGCATTAAGAGGAGGGATTTCATGAGAAACACTATACATACATATTGTACTTGTCTGAAAACGCACAGAACCTTGAAATAGAAGGTTTCTCACCAAAAAACACATTGGTGAAACCCCTATCTTAAGGCTTTGAGTGTTTGCACACATGTACAAACAGGCATGTTTAAACTATAACGTTTTTAGTGAAATCATGTTTCTCTCGAGGAGAAAACGCGTTTAAAGCCATAAAAAGATCTCACTGTGTTTTGGCATTGGACCAAGCTACCAACAACCTAAAAAATGATCAGAACTGGAGAAATTACATATTGACATTGGGTGAAATCACGTAACTCTTAAGGACGTGTTGCAGACTTGTTGAATAGATTCATTTTTCTTGTTTTGTTTGTTTTTGATGAAATTGCTTTTCTCGTCGAGAAAAGGCGTTTAACGCGATAAAAAGGTTTAGTGCGTTATGAATACGGGCTAGCTTACCAAAAGTACAAATGTGAACTAAATAAGGCCGGGAGTCGTTTTTATTGTTTAAGACACGATTTCTCGACGAGAATATGCTTTTTTTAAAAAGCCATGTTCCCATGGCGAGAGACTCGTTTTCTGTGAGAAAATGCATTAAAAGGAGGGATTTCATCAGAAACACTATAAATACATATTGTACTTGTCTGAAAACGCACAGAACCTTGAAATAGAAGGTTTCTCACCAAAAAACACATTGGTGAAACCCCTATCTTAAGGCTCTGAGTGTTTGCACACATGTACAGCAGGCATGGTTAAACTATAACGTTTTTAGGGCTAATCATGTTTCTCTCGAGGAGAAAACGCGTTTAAAGCCATAAAAAGATCTCACTGTGTTTTGGCATTGACCAAGCTACCAACAAACCTAAAAAATGATCAGAACTGGAGAAATTACACATTGACATTGGGTGAAATCATGTAACTCTTAAGGACGTGTTGCAGACTTGTTGAATAGATTCATTTTTCTTGTTTTGTTTGTTTTTGATGAAATTGTGCTTTTCTCGTCGAGAAAAGGCGTTTAACGCGATAAAAAGGTTTAGTGCGTTATGAATACGGGCTAGCTTACCAAAAGTACAAATGTGAACTAAATAAGGCCGGGAGTCGTTTTTATTGCTTAAAACACGATTTCTCGACCAGAATATGCTTTTTCAAAAAAGCCATGTTCCCATGGCGAGAGACTCGTTTTCTGTGAGAAAATGCATTAAAAGGAGGGATTTCATCAGAAACACTATAAATACATATTGTACTTGTCTGAAAACGCACAGAACCTTGAAATAGAAGGTTTTTCACCAAAAAACACATTGGTGAAACCCCTATCTTAAGGCTCTGAGTGTTTGCACACATGTACAACAGGCATGGTTAAACTATAACGTTTTTAGTGAAATCATGTTTCTCTCGAGGAGAAAACGCGTTTAAAGCCATAAAAAGATCTCACTGTGTTTTGGCATTGACCAAGCTACCAACAAACCTAAAAAATGATCAGAACTGGAGAAATTACACATTGACATTGGGTGAAATCATGTAACTCTTAAGGACGTGTTGCAGACTTGTTGAATAGATTCATTTTTCTTGTTTTGTTTGTTTTTGATGAAATTGTGCTTTTCTCGTCGAGAAAAGGCGTTTAACGCGATAAAAAGGTTTAGTGCGTTATGAATACGGGCTGGCTTACCAAAAGTACAAATGTGAACCAAATAAGGCCGGGAGTCGTTTTTATTGCTTAAAACACGATTTCTCGACCAGAATATGCTTTTTCAAAAAAGCCATGTTCCCATGTGGCGAGAGACTCGTTTTCTGTGAGAAAATGCATTAAAAGGAGGGATTTCATGAGAAACACTATAAATACATATTGTACTTGTCTGAAAACGCACAGAACCTTGAAATAGAAGGTTTCTCACCAAAAAACACATTGGTGAAACCCCTATCATAAGGCTCTGAGTGTTTGCATACATGTACAAACAGGCATGTTTAAACTATAACGTTTTTAGTGAAATCATGTTTCTCTCGAGGAGAAAACGCGTTTAAAGCCATAAAAAGATCTCACTGTGTTTTGGCATTGACCAAGCTACCAACAACCTAAAAAATGATCAGAACTGGAGAAATTACATATTGACATTGGGTGAAATCACGTAACTCTTAAGGACGTGTTGCAGACTTGTTGAATAGATTCATTTTTCTTGTTTTGTTTGTTTTTGATGAAATTGTGCTTTTCTCGTCGAGAAAAGGCGTTTAACGCGATAAAAAGGTTTAGTGCGTTATGAATACGGGCTAGCTTACCAAAAGTACAAATGTGAACTAAATAAGGCCGGGAGTCGTTTTTATTGCTTAAAACACGATTTCTCGACCAGAATATGCTTTTTCAAAAAAGCCATGTTCCCATGGCGAGACTCGTTTTCTGTGAGAAAATGCATTAAAAGGAGGGATTTCATGAGAAACACTATACATACATATTGTACTTGTCTGAAAACGCACAGAACCTTGAAATAGAAGGTTTCTCACCAAAAAACACATTGGTGAAACCCCTATCTTAAGGCTTTGAGTGTTTGCACACATGTACAAACAGGCATGTTTAAACTATAACGTTTTTAGTGAAATCATGTTTCTCTCGAGGAGAAAACGCGTTTAAAGCCATAAAAAGATCTCACTGTGTTTTGGCATTGGACCAAGCTACCAACAACCTAAAAAATGATCAGAACTGGAGAAATTACATATTGACATTGGGTGAAATCACGTAACTCTTAAGGACTTGTTGCAGACTTGTTGAATAGATTCATTTTTCTTGTTTTGTTTGTTTTTGATGAAATTGCTTTTCTCGTCGAGAAAAGGCGTTTAACGCGATAAAAAGGTTTAGTGCGTTATGAATACGGGCTAGCTTACCAAAAGTACAAATGTGAACTAAATAAGGCCGGGAGTCGTTTTTATTGTTTAAGACACGATTTCTCGACGAGAATATGCTTTTTTAAAAAAGCCATGTTCCCATGGCGAGAGACTCGTTTTCTGTGAGAAAATGCATTAAAAGGAGGGATTTCATCAGAAACACTATAAATACATATTGTACTTGTCTGAAAACGCACAGAACCTTGAAATAGAAGGTTTCTCACCAAAAAACACATTGGTGAAACCCCTATCTTAAGGCTCTGAGTGTTTGCACACATGTACAGCAGGCATGGTTAAACTATAACGTTTTTAGGGCTAATCATGTTTCTCTCGAGGAGAAAACGCGTTTAAAGCCATAAAAAGATCTCACTGTGTTTTGGCATTGACCAAGCTACCAACAAACCTAAAAAATGATCAGAACTGGAGAAATTACACATTGACATTGGGTGAAATCATGTAACTCTTAAGGACGTGTTGCAGACTTGTTGAATAGATTCATTTTTCTTGTTTTGTTTGTTTTTGATGAAATTGTGCTTTTCTCGTCGAGAAAAGGCGTTTAACGCGATAAAAAGGTTTAGTGCGTTATGAATACGGGCTAGCTTACCAAAAGTACAAATGTGAACTAAATAAGGCCGGGAGTCGTTTTTATTGCTTAAAACACGATTTCTCGACCAGAATATGCTTTTTCAAAAAAGCCATGTTCCCATGGCGAGAGACTCGTTTTCTGTGAGAAAATGCATTAAAAGGAGGGATTTCTTCAGAAACACTATAAATACATATTGTACTTGTCTGAAAACGCACAGAACCTTGAAATAGAAGGTTTCTCACCAAAAAACACATTGGTGAAACCCCTATCTTAAGGCTCTGAGTGTTTGCACACATGTACAACAGGCATGGTTAAACTATAACGTTTTTAGTGAAATCATGTTTCTCTCGAGGAGAAAACGCGTTTAAAGCCATAAAAAGATCTCACTGTGTTTTGGCATTGACCAAGCTACCAACAAACCTAAAAAATGATCAGAACTGGAGAAATTACACATTGACATTGGGTGAAATCATGTAACTCTTAAGGACGTGTTGCAGACTTGTTGAATAGATTCATTTTTCTTGTTTTGTTTGTTTTTGATGAAATTGTGCTTTTCTCGTCGAGAAAAGGCGTTTAACGCGATAAAAAGGTTTAGTGCGTTATGAATACGGGCTGGCTTACCAAAAGTACAAATGTGAACCAAATAAGGCCGGGAGTCGTTTTTATTGCTTAAAACACGATTTCTCGACCAGAATATGCTTTTTCAAAAAAGCCATGTTCCCATGTGGCGAGAGACTCGTTTTCTGTGAGAAAATGCATTAAAAGGAGGGATTTCATGAGAAACACTATAAATACATATTGTACTTGTCTGAAAACGCACAGAACCTTGAAATAGAAGGTTTCTCACCAAAAAACACATTGGTGAAACCCCTATCTTAAGGCTCTGAGTGTTTGCATACATGTACAAACAGGCATGTTTAAACTATAACGTTTTTAGTGAAATCATGTTTCTCTCGAGGAGAAAACGCGTTTAAAGCCATAAAAAGATCTCACTGTGTTTTGGCATTGACCAAGCTACCAACAACCTAAAAAATGATCAGAACTGGAGAAATTACATATTGACATTGGGTGAAATCACGTAACTCTTAAGGACGTGTTGCAGACTTGTTGAATAGATTCATTTTTCTTGTTTTGTTTGTTTTTGATGAAATTGTGCTTTTCTCGTCGAGAAAAGGCGTTTAACGCAATAAAAAGGTTTAGTGCGTTATGAATACGGGCTAGCTTACCAAAAGTACAAATGTGAACTAAATAAGGCCGGGAGTCGTTTTTATTGCTTAAAACACGATTTCTCGACCAGAATATGCTTTTTCAAAAAAGCCATGTTCCCATGGCGAGACTCGTTTTCTGTGAGAAAATGCATTAAAAGGAGGGATTTCATGAGAAACACTATACATACATATTGTACTTGTCTGAAAACGCACAGAACCTTGAAATAGAAGGTTTCTCACCAAAAAACACATTGGTGAAACCCCTATCTTAAGGCTCTGAGTGTTTGCACACATGTACAAACAGGCATGTTTAAACTATAACGTTTTTAGTGAAATCATGTTTCTCTCGAGGAGAAAACGCGTTTAAAGCCATAAAAAGATCTCACTGTGTTTTGGCATTGACCAAGCTACCAACAACCTAAAAAATGATCAGAACTGGAGAAATTACATATTGACATTGGGTGAAATCACGTAACTCTTAAGGACGTGTTGCAGACTTGTTGAATAGATTCATTTTTCTTGTTTTGTTTGTTTTTGATGAAATTGTGCTTTTCTCGTCGAGAAAAGGCGTTTAACGCGATAAAAAGGTTTAGTGCGTTATGAATACGGGCTAGCTTACCAAAAGTACAAATGTGAACTAAATAAGGCCGGGAGTCGTTTTTATTGCTTAAAACACGATTTCTCGACCAGAATATGCTTTTTCAAAAAAGCCATGTTCCCATGGCGAGACTCGTTTTCTGTGAGAAAATGCATTAAAAGGAGGGATTTCATGAGAAACACTATACATACATATTGTACTTGTCTGAAAACGCACAGAACCTTGAAATAGAAGGTTTCTCACCAAAAAACACATTGGTGAAACCCCTATCTTAAGGCTCTGAGTGTTTGCACACATGTACAAACAGGCATGTTTAAACTATAACGTTTTTAGTGAAATCATGTTTCTCTCGAGGAGAAAACGCGTTTAAAGCCGTAAAAAGATCTCACTGTGTTTTGGCATTGGACCAAGCTACCAACAACCTAAAAAATGATCAGAACTGGAGAAATTACATATTGACATTGGGTGAAATCACGTAACTCTTAAGGACGTGTTGCAGACTTGTTGAATAGATTCATTTTTCTTGTTTTGTTTGTTTTTGATGAAATTGCTTTTCTCGTCGAGAAAAGGCGTTTAACGCGATAAAAAGGTTTAGTGCGTTATGAATACGGGCTAGCTTACCAAAAGTACAAATGTGAACTAAATAAGGCCGGGAGTCGTTTTTATTGCTTAAAACACGATTTCTCGACCAGAATATGCTTTTTCAAAAAAGCCATGTTCCCATGGCGGGAGACTCGTTTTCTGTGAGAAAATGCATTAAAAGGAGGGATTTCATGAGAAACACTATACATACATATTGTACTTGTCTGAAAACGCACAGAACCTTGAAATAGAAGGTTTCTCACCAAAAAACACATTGGTGAAACCCCTATCTTAAGGCTCTGAGTGTTTGCACACATGTACAAACAGGCATGTTTAAACTATAACGTTTTTAGTGAAATCATGTTTCTCTCGAGGAGAAAACGCGTTTAAAGCCATAAAAAGATCTCACTGTGTTTTGGCATTGACCAAGCTACCAACAACCTAAAAAATGATCAGAACTGGAGAAATTACATATTGACATTGGGTGAAATCACGTAACTCTTAAGGACGTGTTGCAGACTTGTTGAATAGATTCATTTTTCTTGTTTTGTTTGTTTTTGATGAAATTGTGCTTTTCTCGTCGAGAAAAGGCGTTTAACGCGATAAAAAGGTTTAGTGCGTTATGAATACGGGCTAGCTTACCAAAAGTACAAATGTGAACTAAATAAGGCCGGGAGTCGTTTTTATTGCTTAAAACACGATTTCTCGACCAGAATATGCTTTTTCAAAAAAGCCATGTTCCCATGGCGAGAGACTCGTTTTCTGTGAGAAAATGCATTAAAAGGAGGGATTTCATCAGAAACACTATAAATACATATTGTACTTGTCTGAAAACGCACAGAACCTTGAAATAGAAGGTTTTTCACCAAAAAACACATTGGTGAAACCCCTATCTTAAGGCTCTGAGTGTTTGCACACATGTACAACAGGCATGGTTAAACTATAACGTTTTTAGTGAAATCATGTTTCTCTCGAGGAGAAAACGCGTTTAAAGCCATAAAAAGATCTCACTGTGTTTTGGCATTGACCAAGCTACCAACAAACCTAAAAAATGATCAGAACTGGAGAAATTACACATTGACATTGGGTGAAATCATGTAACTCTTAAGGACGTGTTGCAGACTTGTTGAATAGATTCATTTTTCTTGTTTTGTTTGTTTTTGATGAAATTGTGCTTTTCTCGTCGAGAAAAGGCGTTTAACGCGATAAAAAGGTTTAGTGCGTTATGAATACGGGCTGGCTTACCAAAAGTACAAATGTGAACCAAATAAGGCCGGGAGTCGTTTTTATTGCTTAAAACACGATTTCTCGACCAGAATATGCTTTTTCAAAAAAGCCATGTTCCCATGTGGCGAGAGACTCGTTTTCTGTGAGAAAATGCATTAAAAGGAGGGATTTCATGAGAAACACTATAAATACATATTGTACTTGTCTGAAAACGCACAGAACCTTGAAATAGAAGGTTTCTCACCAAAAAACACATTGGTGAAACCCCTATCTTAAGGCTCTGAGTGTTTGCATACATGTACAAACAGGCATGTTTAAACTATAACGTTTTTAGTGAAATCATGTTTCTCTCGAGGAGAAAACGCGTTTAAAGCCATAAAAAGATCTCACTGTGTTTTGGCATTGACCAAGCTACCAACAAGCTAAAAAATGATCAGAACTGGAGAAATTACATATTGACATTGGGTGAAATCACGTAACTCTTAAGGACGTGTTGCAGACTTGTTGAATAGATTCATTTTTCTTGTTTTGTTTGTTTTTGATGAAATTGTGCTTTTCTCGTCGAGAAAAGGCGTTTAACGCGATAAAAAGGTTTAGTGCGTTATGAATACGGGCTAGCTTACCAAAAGTACAAATGTGAACTAAATAAGGCCGGGAGTCGTTTTTATTGCTTAAAACACGATTTCTCGACCAGAATATGCTTTTTCAAAAAAGCCATGTTCCCATGGCGGGAGACTCGTTTTCTGTGAGAAAATGCATTAAAAGGAGGGATTTCATGAGAAACACTATACATACATATTGTACTTGTCTGAAAACGCACAGAACCTTGAAATAGAAGGTTTCTCACCAAAAAACACATTGGTGAAACCCCTATCTTAAGGCTCTGAGTGTTTGCACACATGTACAAACAGGCATGTTTAAACTATAACGTTTTTAGTGAAATCATGTTTCTCTCGAGGAGAAAACGCGTTTAAAGCCATAAAAAGATCTCACTGTGTTTTGGCATTGACCAAGCTACCAACAACCTAAAAAATGATCAGAACTGGAGAAATTACATATTGACATTGGGTGAAATCACGTAACTCTTAAGGACGTGTTGCAGACTTGTTGAATAGATTCATTTTTCTTGTTTTGTTTGTTTTTGATGAAATTGTGCTTTTCTCGTCGAGAAAAGGCGTTTAACGCGATAAAAAGGTTTAGTGCGTTATGAATACGGGCTAGCTTACCAAAAGTACAAATGTGAACTAAATAAGGCCGGGAGTCGTTTTTATTGCTTAAAACACGATTTCTCGACCAGAATATGCTTTTTCAAAAAAGCCATGTTCCCATGGCGAGAGACTCGTTTTCTGTGAGAAAATGCATTAAAAGGAGGGATTTCATCAGAAACACTATAAATACATATTGTACTTGTCTGAAAACGCACAGAACCTTGAAATAGAAGGTTTTTCACCAAAAAACACATTGGTGAAACCCCTATCTTAAGGCTCTGAGTGTTTGCACACATGTACAACAGGCATGGTTAAACTATAACGTTTTTAGTGAAATCATGTTTCTCTCGAGGAGAAAACGCGTTTAAAGCCATAAAAAGATCTCACTGTGTTTTGGCATTGACCAAGCTACCAACAAACCTAAAAAATGATCAGAACTGGAGAAATTACACATTGACATTGGGTGAAATCATGTAACTCTTAAGGACGTGTTGCAGACTTGTTGAATAGATTCATTTTTCTTGTTTTGTTTGTTTTTGATGAAATTGTGCTTTTCTCGTCGAGAAAAGGCGTTTAACGCGATAAAAAGGTTTAGTGCGTTATGAATACGGGCTGGCTTACCAAAAGTACAAATGTGAACCAAATAAGGCCGGGAGTCGTTTTTATTGCTTAAAACACGATTTCTCGACCAGAATATGCTTTTTCAAAAAAGCCATGTTCCCATGTGGCGAGAGACTCGTTTTCTGTGAGAAAATGCATTAAAAGGAGGGATTTCATGAGAAACACTATAAATACATATTGTACTTGTCTGAAAACGCACAGAACCTTGAAATAGAAGGTTTCTCACCAAAAAACACATTGGTGAAACCCCTATCATAAGGCTCTGAGTGTTTGCATACATGTACAAACAGGCATGTTTAAACTATAACGTTTTTAGTGAAATCATGTTTCTCTCGAGGAGAAAACGCGTTTAAAGCCATAAAAAGATCTCACTGTGTTTTGGCATTGACCAAGCTACCAACAAGCTAAAAAATGATCAGAACTGGAGAAATTACATATTGACATTGGGTGAAATCACGTAACTCTTAAGGACGTGTTGCAGACTTGTTGAATAGATTCATTTTTCTTGTTTTGTTTGTTTTTGATGAAATTGTGCTTTTCTCGTCGAGAAAAGGCGTTTAACGCGATAAAAAGGTTTAGTGCGTTATGAATACGGGCTAGCTTACCAAAAGTACAAATGTGAACTAAATAAGGCCGGGAGTCGTTTTTATTGCTTAAAACACGATTTCTCGACCAGAATATGCTTTTTCAAAAAAGCCATGTTCCCATGGCGAGACTCGTTTTCTGTGAGAAAATGCATTAAAAGGAGGGATTTCATGAGAAACACTATACATACATATTGTACTTGTCTGAAAACGCACAGAACCTTGAAATAGAAGGTTTCTCACCAAAAAACACATTGGTGAAACCCCTATCTTAAGGCTCTGAGTGTTTGCACACATGTACAAACAGGCATGTTTAAACTATAACGTTTTTAGTGAAATCATGTTTCTCTCGAGGAGAAAACGCGTTTAAAGCCATAAAAAGATCTCACTGTGTTTTGGCATTGGACCAAGCTACCAACAACCTAAAAAATGATCAGAACTGGAGAAATTACATATTGACATTGGGTGAAATCACGTAACTCTTAAGGACGTGTTGCAGACTTGTTGAATAGATTCATTTTTCTTGTTTTGTTTGTTTTTGATGAAATTGCTTTTCTCGTCGAGAAAAGGCGTTTAACGCGATAAAAAGGTTTAGTGCGTTATGAATACGGGCTAGCTTACCAAAAGTACAAATGTGAACTAAATAAGGCCGGGAGTCGTTTTTATTGTTTAAGACACGATTTCTCGACGAGAATATGCTTTTTTAAAAAAGCCATGTTCCCATGGCGAGAGACTCGTTTTCTGTGAGAAAATGCATTAAAAGGAGGGATTTCATCAGAAACACTATAAATACATATTGTACTTGTCTGAAAACGCACAGAACCTTGAAATAGAAGGTTTCTCACAAAAAAACACATTGGTGAAACCCCTATCTTAAGGCTCTGAGTGTTTGCACACATGTACAGCAGGCATGGTTAAACTATAACGTTTTTAGGGCTAATCATGTTTCTCTCGAGGAGAAAACGCGTTTAAAGCCATAAAAAGATCTCACTGTGTTTTGGCATTGACCAAGCTACCAACAAACCTAAAAAATGATCAGAACTGGAGAAATTACACATTGACATTGGGTGAAATCATGTAACTCTTAAGGACGTGTTGCAGACTTGTTGAATAGATTCATTTTTCTTGTTTTGTTTGTTTTTGATGAAATTGTGCTTTTCTCGTCGAGAAAAGGCGTTTAACGCGATAAAAAGGTTTAGTGCGTTATGAATACGGGCTAGCTTACCAAAAGTACAAATGTGAACTAAATAAGGCCGGGAGTCGTTTTTATTGCTTAAAACACGATTTCTCGACCAGAATATGCCTTTTCAAAAAAGCCATGTTCCCATGGCGAGAGACTCGTTTTCTGTGAGAAAATGCATTAAAAGGAGGGATTTCTTCAGAAACACTATAAATACATATTGTACTTGTCTGAAAACGCACAGAACCTTGAAATAGAAGGTTTTTCACCAAAAAACACATTGGTGAAACCCCTATCTTAAGGCTCTGAGTGTTTGCACACATGTACAACAGGCATGGTTAAACTATAACGTTTTTAGTGAAATCATGTTTCTCTCGAGGAGAAAACGCGTTTAAAGCCATAAAAAGATCTCACTGTGTTTTGGCATTGACCAAGCTACCAACAAACCTAAAAAATGATCAGAACTGGAGAAATTACACATTGACATTGGGTGAAATCATGTAACTCTTAAGGACGTGTTGCAGACTTGTTGAATAGATTCATTTTTCTTGTTTTGTTTGTTTTTGATGAAATTGTGCTTTTCTCGTCGAGAAAAGGCGTTTAACGCGATAAAAAGGTTTAGTGCGTTATGAATACGGGCTGGCTTACCAAAAGTACAAATGTGAACCAAATAAGGCCGGGAGTCGTTTTTATTGCTTAAAACACGATTTCTCGACCAGAATATGCTTTTTCAAAAAAGCCATGTTCCCATGTGGCGAGAGACTCGTTTTCTGTGAGAAAATGCATTAAAAGGAGGGATTTCATGAGAAACACTATAAATACATATTGTACTTGTCTGAAAACGCACAGAACCTTGAAATAGAAGGTTTCTCACCAAAAAACACATTGGTGAAACCCCTATCTTAAGGCTCTGAGTGTTTGCATACATGTACAAACAGGCATGTTTAAACTATAACGTTTTTAGTGAAATCATGTTTCTCTCGAGGAGAAAACGCGTTTAAAGCCATAAAAAGATCTCACTGTGTTTTGGCATTGACCAAGCTACCAACAACCTAAAAAATGATCAGAACTGGAGAAATTACATATTGACATTGGGTGAAATCACGTAACTCTTAAGGACGTGTTGCAGACTTGTTGAATAGATTCATTTTTCTTGTTTTGTTTGTTTTTGATGAAATTGTGCTTTTCTCGTCGAGAAAAGGCGTTTAACGCAATAAAAAGGTTTAGTGCGTTATGAATACGGGCTAGCTTACCAAAAGTACAAATGTGAACTAAATAAGGCCGGGAGTCGTTTTTATTGCTTAAAACACGATTTCTCGACCAGAATATGCTTTTTCAAAAAAGCCATGTTCCCATGGCGAGACTCGTTTTCTGTGAGAAAATGCATTAAAAGGAGGGATTTCATGAGAAACACTATACATACATATTGTACTTGTCTGAAAACGCACAGAACCTTGAAATAGAAGGTTTCTCACCAAAAAACACATTGGTGAAACCCCTATCTTAAGGCTCTGAGTGTTTGCACACATGTACAAACAGGCATGTTTAAACTATAACGTTTTTAGTGAAATCATGTTTCTCTCGAGGAGAAAACGCGTTTAAAGCCATAAAAAGATCTCACTGTGTTTTGGCATTGACCAAGCTACCAACAACCTAAAAAATGATCAGAACTGGAGAAATTACATATTGACATTGGGTGAAATCACGTAACTCTTAAGGACGTGTTGCAGACTTGTTGAATAGATTCATTTTTCTTGTTTTGTTTGTTTTTGATGAAATTGTGCTTTTCTCGTCGAGAAAAGGCGTTTAACGCGATAAAAAGGTTTAGTGCGTTATGAATACGGGCTAGCTTACCAAAAGTACAAATGTGAACTAAATAAGGCCGGGAGTCGTTTTTATTGCTTAAAACACGATTTCTCGACCAGAATATGCTTTTTCAAAAAAGCCATGTTCCCATGGCGAGACTCGTTTTCTGTGAGAAAATGCATTAAAAGGAGGGATTTCATGAGAAACACTATACATACATATTGTACTTGTCTGAAAACGCACAGAACCTTGAAATAGAAGGTTTCTCACCAAAAAACACATTGGTGAAACCCCTATCTTAAGGCTCTGAGTGTTTGCACACATGTACAAACAGGCATGTTTAAACTATAACGTTTTTAGTGAAATCATGTTTCTCTCGAGGAGAAAACGCGTTTAAAGCCGTAAAAAGATCTCACTGTGTTTTGGCATTGGACCAAGCTACCAACAACCTAAAAAATGATCAGAACTGGAGAAATTACATATTGACATTGGGTGAAATCACGTAACTCTTAAGGACGTGTTGCAGACTTGTTGAATAGATTCATTTTTCTTGTTTTGTTTGTTTTTGATGAAATTGCTTTTCTCGTCGAGAAAAGGCGTTTAACGCGATAAAAAGGTTTAGTGCGTTATGAATACGGGCTAGCTTACCAAAAGTACAAATGTGAACTAAATAAGGCCGGGAGTCGTTTTTATTGCTTAAAACACGATTTCTCGACCAGAATATGCTTTTTCAAAAAAGCCATGTTCCCATGGCGAGACTCGTTTTCTGTGAGAAAATGCATTAAAAGGAGGGATTTCATGAGAAACACTATACATACATATTGTACTTGTCTGAAAACGCACAGAACCTTGAAATAGAAGGTTTCTCACCAAAAAACACATTGGTGAAACCCCTATCTTAAGGCTCTGAGTGTTTGCACACATGTACAAACAGGCATGTTTAAACTATAACGTTTTTAGTGAAATCATGTTTCTCTCGAGGAGAAAACGCGTTTAAAGCCGTAAAAAGATCTCACTGTGTTTTGGCATTGGACCAAGCTACCAACAACCTAAAAAATGATCAGAACTGGAGAAATTACATATTGACATTGGGTGAAATCACGTAACTCTTAAGGACGTGTTGCAGACTTGTTGAATAGATTCATTTTTCTTGTTTTGTTTGTTTTTGATGAAATTGCTTTTCTCGTCGAGAAAAGGCGTTTAACGCGATAAAAAGGTTTAGTGCGTTATGAATACGGGCTAGCTTACCAAAAGTACAAATGTGAACTAAATAAGGCCGGGAGTCGTTTTTATTGCTTAAAACACGATTTCTCGACCAGAATATGCTTTTTCAAAAAAGCCATGTTCCCATGGCGGGAGACTCGTTTTCTGTGAGAAAATGCATTAAAAGGAGGGATTTCATGAGAAACACTATACATACATATTGTACTTGTCTGAAAACGCACAGAACCTTGAAATAGAAGGTTTCTCACCAAAAAACACATTGGTGAAACCCCTATCTTAAGGCTCTGAGTGTTTGCACACATGTACAAACAGGCATGTTTAAACTATAACGTTTTTAGTGAAATCATGTTTCTCTCGAGGAGAAAACGCGTTTAAAGCCGTAAAAAGATCTCACTGTGTTTTGGCATTGGACCAAGCTACCAACAACCTAAAAAATGATCAGAACTGGAGAAATTACATATTGACATTGGGTGAAATCACGTAACTCTTAAGGACGTGTTGCAGACTTGTTGAATAGATTCATTTTTCTTGTTTTGTTTGTTTTTGATGAAATTGCTTTTCTCGTCGAGAAAAGGCGTTTAACGCGATAAAAAGGTTTAGTGCGTTATGAATACGGGCTAACTTAC
This sequence comes from Lampris incognitus, assembly GCF_029633865.1. Classification (NCBI taxonomy): domain Eukaryota; kingdom Metazoa; phylum Chordata; class Actinopteri; order Lampriformes; family Lampridae; genus Lampris; species Lampris incognitus. The sequence continues at coordinate 38,080 of NW_026611325.1, forward strand.
CAAAAGTACAAATGTGAACTAAATAAGGCCGGGAGTCGTTTTTATTGCTTAAAACACGATTTCTCGACCAGAATATGCTTTTTCAAAAAAGCCATGTTCCCATGGCGGGAGACTCGTTTTCTGTGAGAAAATGCATTAAAAGGAGGGATTTCATGAGAAACACTATACATACATATTGTACTTGTCTGAAAACGCACAGAACCTTGAAATAGAAGGTTTCTCACCAAAAAACACATTGGTGAAACCCCTATCTTAAGGCTCTGAGTGTTTGCACACATGTACAAACAGGCATGTTTAAACTATAACGTTTTTAGTGAAATCATGTTTCTCTCGAGGAGAAAACGCGTTTAAAGCCATAAAAAGATCTCACTGTGTTTTGGCATTGACCAAGCTACCAACAACCTAAAAAATGATCAGAACTGGAGAAATTACATATTGACATTGGGTGAAATCACGTAACTCTTAAGGACGTGTTGCAGACTTGTTGAATAGATTCATTTTTCTTGTTTTGTTTGTTTTTGATGAAATTGTGCTTTTCTCGTCGAGAAAAGGCGTTTAACGCGATAAAAAGGTTTAGTGCGTTATGAATACGGGCTAGCTTACCAAAAGTACAAATGTGAACTAAATAAGGCCGGGAGTCGTTTTTATTGCTTAAAACACGATTTCTCGACCAGAATATGCTTTTTCAAAAAAGCCATGTTCCCATGGCGAGAGACTCGTTTTCTGTGAGAAAATGCATTAAAAGGAGGGATTTCATCAGAAACACTATAAATACATATTGTACTTGTCTGAAAACGCACAGAACCTTGAAATAGAAGGTTTTTCACCAAAAAACACATTGGTGAAACCCCTATCTTAAGGCTCTGAGTGTTTGCACACATGTACAACAGGCATGGTTAAACTATAACGTTTTTAGTGAAATCATGTTTCTCTCGAGGAGAAAACGCGTTTAAAGCCATAAAAAGATCTCACTGTGTTTTGGCATTGACCAAGCTACCAACAAACCTAAAAAATGATCAGAACTGGAGAAATTACACATTGACATTGGGTGAAATCATGTAACTCTTAAGGACGTGTTGCAGACTTGTTGAATAGATTCATTTTTCTTGTTTTGTTTGTTTTTGATGAAATTGTGCTTTTCTCGTCGAGAAAAGGCGTTTAACGCGATAAAAAGGTTTAGTGCGTTATGAATACGGGCTGGCTTACCAAAAGTACAAATGTGAACCAAATAAGGCCGGGAGTCGTTTTTATTGCTTAAAACACGATTTCTCGACCAGAATATGCTTTTTCAAAAAAGCCATGTTCCCATGTGGCGAGAGACACGTTTTCTGTGAGAAAATGCATTAAAAGGAGGGATTTCATGAGAAACACTATAAATACATATTGTACTTGTCTGAAAACGCACAGAACCTTGAAATAGAAGGTTTCTCACCAAAAAACACATTGGTGAAACCCCTATCATAAGGCTCTGAGTGTTTGCATACATGTACAAACAGGCATGTTTAAACTATAACGTTTTTAGTGAAATCATGTTTCTCTCGAGGAGAAAACGCGTTTAAAGCCATAAAAAGATCTCACTGTGTTTTGGCATTGACCAAGCTACCAACAACCTAAAAAATGATCAGAACTGGAGAAATTACATATTGACATTGGGTGAAATCACGTAACTCTTAAGG
>NW_026611326.1:0-39709 GCF_029633865.1 Lampris incognitus
ACCAAGCGTGAAAACGCATTATCTAAAGGACGATGGGCGACCCCTCCACAAGTAACAGCTTTTTTGGGGAGGACCCGGACTCCTCTGCGCCTCCTTCAACAATGTCCATCGACAAGCTCTTCCCAGCTCTGTTGGAGTGGCTCGGTATAATATGGCGTGGCCACGTTGCAGAGAGAACAAACATCAATACGTCCACTCAAGCCAAAGGACTGGGAATTGTGTGTCAAGATTCTCCCTTCCAGAACCGCTATTCAGAAACACAGTACTACTGGACCTTCCAGAACTGCTATTTGGAAACACAGTACTACTGGACCTTCCAGAACTGCTATTCGGAAACACAGTACTACTGGACCTTCCAGAACTGCTACTCAGAAACACAGTACTACTGGACCTTCCAGCACTGCTATTCAGAAACACAGTACTACTGGACCTTCCAGAACTGCTATTCGGAAACACAGTACTACTGGACCTTCCAGAACTGCTATTCAGAAACACAATACTACTGGACCTTCCAGAATTGCTATTCAGAAACACAATACTACTGGACCTTCCAGAACTGCTACTCAGAAACACAGTACTACTGGACCTTCCAGAACTGCTACTCAGAAACAAAGTTCTACTGGACCTTCCAGCACTGCTATTCAGAAACACAGTACTACTGGACCTTCCAGAACTGCTATTCGGAAACAGAGTACTACTGGACCTTCCAGAACTGCTATTCGGAAACACAGTACTACTGGACCTTCCAGAACTGCTACTCAGAAACACAGTACTACTGGACCTTCCAGAACTGCTACTCAGAAACACAGTACTACTGGACCTTCCAGAACTGCTACTCAGAAACACAGTACTACTGGACCTTCCAGCACTGCTATTCAGAAACACAGTACTACTGGACTTTGACAATGTCATCTGGCTATTTCTGTGGCGCATTCTCATTGCCAACGTGTCTGTGTTTGTCTCTGTCCGCATCTTCACATTGATGGTATCCAGTCCTGATAGTTGCTCTAGCAGGGCTGGACTCTTCTCAATATTTGCAACTCAAAGCAATGATTTTGCATTGGGATATCCCAATGTGGAGGCCCTGTACGGGAATATGTACCCAGAGTACCTCCACTACATCTACCTGGTAGCACACGTGTCACTTATACTTCTGAATCCCATTGGCTTTGCCTTCTGTGAGATCCAGAGGTGGAAAAACCAGAGAAGCCAGCAGAGCAAGCTTCAGATCCTGGGCATTGTAATTTGGCAGGTCCGAAAGAACCCTATTGTTTTCATGGTTTTCACTGGCATCATCACCCACTTCCTCCTGGGCCAGAAAATTCCCCGCCTTCATGATTGAGTTTGTTGATGGCCTGGCAAGCTCTTTTGGGGGAGCTGCTCTGTTCTACATGGGTCTGTCCATGGTTGGGCTGAGGAAATTAACCCAATCCATGTTGTGGCACTGACTCTGCTTAGTACAGAAAAACTGCTAGTGCACAAGTAGCAAAATTTGACTGACAGCTGATGATTGCTTATGGCATGAAACAGGCTTGCACTGTCTCATAAAGAATTTACTTGACTCACTGGATTATTTTGCTATACATATATAAAATAACTTTTATTTATACAGCACTTTTCTAAAACAATGTGACAAAGTACTTTACAAAAGAAATAAAACCAGACAACGCTAAAATAAGAGTAAGACCAAAGAAGTAGGAATAGAAATAAAACAGTATAATAAAAACAAATATCAAACTTCTGTAAAAGCTTTCATAAAAACAAAAATTTTAAGACGAGATTTAAAAGAAGCTAGAGACTTGGTTTGTCTTAGTTCAACAGGAAGAGAGGTCCATAGTGTGGGGGCTCTAACAGCAAAAGCCCGATCACCCTTTGTGACAAACCGAGACCTGGGATTAACCACCAGGGCTCCATCTGTGGCCCTTAATGGTTGAGAGGGTGCATACCAGGTCAATACATCACACATGTATGTAGGAACAAGACCGTTTAAAAGCCTTACAAGTGAGCGATGAATTTTTAAAATCAGGTTGAAATCTAACAGGGAGCCGGTGTAGCGAGGTAAGCACAGGAGTGATGTGGTCATGCCCCTTTGTCCTGGTAATGAGCCGAGCAGCGGCGTTTTGTACCAACTGCAGACAGTGGAGGGAACCCTTGCCGATACACGAGTAAGGTGCATTGTAATAATTAAGCTGAGAATAGATAAAACTATGTACAACATTTTGCAGATTGGCAATTGATAAAAATGACCTAATTTGAGAGATTAGCTTCAGCTGGAGAAAGTATGACTGAACAACATGTTTGATTTGGTTATCAAAACTGAGGTTAGCATCGAATATTACCCCAAGATTCCTAGCAGCCTGCTTAAGACTACCTGACAGACCACCAACATTAGTATCAAAAGGGCTGATGGAATTTGAATGACCAGATTCAGAATGACCTCAGACTTATCATCACTAAATTTAAGAACATTTTGGCACATTCATGATTTAATGTCAGAGAGGCGAGTTGTGAGAATTGCTAGGCTGCTAGGATCTGTGGGTTTTAGTGGCATGTATAACTGAGTGTCATCAGCATAATAATGGTAAAACACATCATGACTGTGAATGACCTGGCCAAGAGGTAGCATGTATGTAGAAAACAGAAAGTGGCCAAGAACTGAGCCTTGAGGGACACCACAACTCAACTGAGTCATTGAGGATGTAGAGTTACCCACCGTGCCGCCCATTATTATTATTATTATTAGTAGTAGTAGTAGTAGTAGTAGGTAGTAGTAGTAGTAGTAGTAGTAGTAGTAGTAGTGGTGGCGGTGGTAGTAGTAATATTTAAGGCTTGGGATTCTCAAAGCCTGTGTTGAGGGTCACACAAGAAAGAAAAAAAAGCTCTCTTGAAACAAAATGAGTCCAAAACCAGCCATTTAATTAGGGACAAACGGACAAAAATACATTGATGCTCATTCACCAATCAGTGAGAGAAGTCAGAGCGATGGGATGAGGCAACGCTTCTGATGTCAGGCCTGTATTCTGTTGTGGCAATCCTGAGGCACTGGCCAAGATGTGCTCTGGAGAGTTTGATTTTTCTCCTGATGCTTGATAGCGTTCACTAAAGAAAACAATGACTCACATGCACATGAAAGGGGAAATTGTGAGTAGGAGCATTGCAATAGCTCTCACGTTTTTGAATCGAGCTTGAGGAACCACATTGATACAAAAGCCACTCACTCCAACGTCCTTGTGTTGTGCTTTCTGCAAATCAGATGTTCCCATCTCCAAGACCTCCATCTGAAGAGTGGCCTCATGTATGGAAGGTACCGGCCTTTTGGCCTCTGCAGTCAACTGGCCGTCAGCCAAAATGGAGAACGGCTGTCTCAGGGAGAGGAGGATGTCACCTGAGAGTTTAGGGGAGCTTTCAAATCATTCCTTGAAGGTTTCTGCCAGGCTCGTCATGAAATCTTTCATCGCTGGATGGATCCTCCTGCATTTCCTTGATCACGAAATGCTCCCGCAGAGGGGGAACGTGTAACATTTCCCCCATGAATGTCTCTCTCCAAAAGGTTCAGCTTTGAGTGGAAAGCTTCGACCGCATCCTACATGTCTGCAACAGTGCGGTTCTTGTCTTGTAATTGCAGATTAAGGTGATTTAAATGAAATATGATGTTTAAGAAAAAAAACAAAAAACATATGCCATCACCTTATTGTCACTTAAAAACTTCTGTGATATTTTGGGGCTTTTTGGCTCCACAGTCCAGATAAAAACGACACAAGCTCGTCGCACAGGTCGCACACCCTCTCCAACACAGGGCCTTTGCCCAGCCAGTGGACACTGACGTGTCCTGCAGCAATGCTCTGAAGAGGGGATGTTGCAGACCAGAACTCTCACGAACACCATGTACCAGTGTCGTCTCAGCATCCATCACCTCTTCCCTTTCCACATGCAGTTTAGCGCACAACACTGATTTGTGAATAACGCAAGGAAATGCTAAGAGCGCTGGGTCGAGAGCGGCGAGCCTGCTTACCCAGCCCTTGTGTTGCCCCACCATTGAAGGAGCCCCATCGGTGACAATGGTCACGATTTTTCTCACATCCAAGCCAATCTTCTCAAAGAACTGTGTCAACTCATTAAAGACGATTTCCCCAGTCGTGTGCCCAGGCAGAGGACGCATCAAAGCAGCTCTTCCCAAAAGGTCCTCCCATCAAAACACCTTGTGAACACAGATCCCAGCTGATCCACATCGGTTCTGCCACAGGACGAGTGCATGGCTAGTGATATGGCTGCTGCTTTCTTCAAATCCAGGAATGTTGTTCCAAAGTAGACCGGAAAAACCCTCCTCCGCTAAAAGTTCTGCTCGTCTTGCTGCCGTGTTGGCCGACAAGGGCACCTGCTCTAATAGCTCCACAACCATGTTCTTGTCTTTCTCATCGCGGCCTACACCCTCACCAACCACACGGTGTAATCAGCTCAGCGTCAGCGCAGGTCTTCCTAGCTCCAGCAGGGGTCCACGGGACATGCGGCGGTGCAGCTGCTGCACTCCTGTGCCAAGGCTGATTGACAGAAAGCAGAGACGGAGTGCTTGTGTGCTCTTAGCGTGTTTACTGTTTCTGTTTGGGGTGAAGGGCCTGTGTAGGGTAGTGACAGCATGCAGGGCTGACGTGCTGCTTGACACGACCTGCTGTGCGACGGGCACGCTCTGCATGCACGCTCAAGCATGTCGGTTTGGCATTGACGTGCTCTGATAATATACATTTTAAATACACACACACACACACATACGTACATATTTATATATATATATATATATGCATATACACATATATACATAAACCTATGTACATATATGTATGCATGTGTGTGTTTGTGTGTGTTTGTGTGTGTGTAAATACATGTCAGAGACTTAGTACTGCGGGTATGTGACATATGTGTCTAAATATTACACACATTGGTTTGATTTGGTGATTGATATGTTGGATAAAACACCGGAAAAGACCAGCAGGTTATTACTCCTGTTTTAAATGATCAACTTGATATCAATTCATTATTATTATTATTATATTACTCCTGTTGTAAATGATCAACTTGATATCAGTTCATTATTATTATTATTATTATTATTATTATCAAATTACTCCTGTTGTAAATGATCAACTTGATATCAGTTCATTATTATTATTATTATTATTATATTACTCCTGTTGTAAATGATCAACTTGATATCAGTTCATTATTATTATTATTATTATTATTATTATATTACTCCTCTTGTAAATTATCAACTTGATATCAGTTCATTATTATTATTATATTATCAAATTACTCCTGTTGTAAATGATCAACTTGATATCAGTTCATTATTATTATATTATTACTCCTGTTTGAAATGATCAATTTGATATCATTCATTATTAGTACTAATAATAACAATGATAATAATAATAATAATAATGATGACGATAATAATAATAGACATCTAATAAAAGGTTGTAAATTTCATCAGACTGTAAATGGGTATTGAAGTTTTCTGGTAATTACTTTCACTTTATTTCACCTCAGACCTCTCTGACTTCATCTCACCTGAAAGTGGCCTCAGGTGAGCGGTTTGTACGACACACATTTTACCGGAGAACCAGAACAAAACCGTTTCAGTCACCCAGACAGAAAAACTCACCTCGACGAGGCTTCCGCGGCGTCCCGTTTCTCCAGCGCAGCTTCTCCTCGGCTCCTCAGGAGGAACCGCTGCTAATGACCCCTCCCTCCGGAAACACACGAAGAAGAGAGCGAGCGAGCGAGCGAGAGAGAGAGAGGGGGGGCGAGATAGAGAGGGGGGGCGAGAGCGCGAGAGAGCGAGAGCGAGAGCGGAGAGGGGGGTCCAGTAGATTTTCTCCTCCTCCCTCTCCTCTGCTGAACACTTCTGGTGAGCAGCAGTGAAAAAAGAAGAGAAGATCCCTCTTTCCACAGTTTCTCCACAGTCTTTTGCTGGATGAAGGGTGGTGTGTTTTTGGTGTTTCCGGAGTGGGTTTCCAGCGTTTCCCAGATCAAACAACCGAGTCACGGGCTGAACCCCTCTTAATGCTCCACTTATCTCTGCAGACATCAGGGAGCTGTTACTGCGCCGGTGGGAGGAGGGGGAGGAGGAGAGGGGGAGGAGCAGAAATCAAAGGTGTTTTTTCATCTCCATCAGGAAGTTCCACATGGAGCAGTTCTCAGAGTCACTCCACATCCCGAGTTTTATTCTCCATCAGGAAGTACCACATGGAGCGGTTCTCAGAGTTACTCCACATCCCGACTTTCATTCTCCATCAGGAAGTACCACATGAAGCAGTTCTCAGAGTCACTCCAAATCCCGACTTTTATTCTCCATCAGGAAGTTCCACATGAAGCAGTTCTCAGAGTCACTCCGGATCCCGAGTTTTATTCTCCATCAGGAAGTTCCACATGTAGTAGTTCTCAGAGTCATTCCGCATCTCGAGTTTTATTCTCCGTCAGGAAGTTCCACATGAAGCAGTTCTCAGAGTCACTCCGCATCCCGAGTTTTATTCTCCATCAGGAAGTTCCACATGAAGCAGTTCTCAGAGTCACTCTACATCCCGAGTTTTATTCTCCATCAGGAAGTACCACGTGAAGCAGTTCTCAGAGTCACTCCACATCCCGAGTTTTATTCCCCATCAGGAAGTTCCACATGAAGCAGTTCTCAGAGTCACTCCACATCCCGAGTTTTATTCTCCATCAGGAAGTTCCACATAAAGCAGTTCTCAGAGTCACTCCACATCTCGACTTTTATTCTCCATCAGGAAGTTCCACGTGAAGCAGTTCTCAGAGTCACTCCACATCTCGACTTTTATTCTCCATCGGGAAGTTCCACATGAAGCAGTTCTCAGAGTCACTCCACATCCCGAGATTTATTCTCCATCAGGAAGTTCCACATGAAGCAGTTCTCAGAGTCACTCCGCATCTCGAGTTTTATTCTCCATCAGGAAGTACCACATGGAGCAGTTCTCAGAGTCACTCCACATCCCGACTTTTATTCTCCATCAGGAAGTTCCACGTGAAGCAGTTCTCAGAGTCACTCCACATCTCGAGTTTTATTCTCCATCAGGAAGTTCCACATGAAGCAGTTCTCAGAGTCACTCCACATCTCGAGTTTTTCTCCATCAGGAAGTTCCACATGGAGCAATTCTCAGAGTCACTCCACATCCCGAGTTTTATTCTCCATCAGGAAGTTCCACATAAAGCAGTTCTCAGAGTCACTCCACATCTCGACTTTTATTCTCCATCAGGAAGTTCCACATGAAGCAGTTCTCAGAGTCACTCCACATCTCGAGTTTTATTCTCCATCAGGAAGTTCCACGTGAAGCAGTTCTCAGAGTCACTCCACATCTCGAGTTTTATTCTCCATCAGGAAGTTCCACGTGAAGCAGTTCTCAGAGTCACTCCGCATCCCGAGTTTTATTCTCCATCAGGAAGTTCCACATGAAGCAGTTCTCAGAGTCACTCCACATCCCGAGTTTTATTCTCCATCAGGAAGTACCACGTGAAGCAGTTCTCAGAGTCACTCCACATCCCGAGTTTTATTCCCCATCAGGAAGTTCCACATGAAGCAGTTCTCAGAGTCACTCCACATCCCGAGTTTTATTCTCCATCAGGAAGTTCCACATAAAGCAGTTCTCAGAGTCACTCCACATCTCGACTTTTATTCTCCATCAGGAAGTTCCACGTGAAGCAGTTCTCAGAGTCACTCCACATCTCGACTTTTATTCTCCACCGGGAAGTTCCACATGAAGCAGTTCTCAGAGTCACTCCACATCCCGAGATTTATTCTCCATCTGGAAGTTCCACATGAAGCAGTTCTCAGAGTCACTCCCTATCTCGGGTTTTATTCTCCATCAGGAAGTACCACATGGAGCAGTTCTCAGAGTCACTCCACATCTCGAGTTTTATTCTCCATCAGGAAGTTCCACATGAAGCAGTTCTCAGAGTCACTCCACATCTCGAGTTTTTCTCCATCAGGAAGTTCCACATGGAGCAATTCTCAGAGTCACTCCACATCCCGACTTTTATTCTCCATCAGGAAGTTCCACATAAAGCAGTTCTCAGAGTCACTCCACATCTCGACTTTTATTCTCCATCAGGAAGTTCCACATGAAGCAGTTCTCAGAGTCACTCCACATCTCGAGTTTTATTCTCCATCAGGAAGTTCCACGTGAAGCAGTTCTCAGAGTCACTCCACATCTCGAGTTTTATTCTCCATCAGGAAGTTCCACGTGAAGCAGTTCTCAGAGTCACTCCACATCTCGAGTTTTATTCTCCATCAGGAAGTTCCACGTGAAGCAGTTCTCATAGTCACTCCACATCTCGAGTTTTATTCGTCAAACGCACAAAAACACAGCGTTGCAGTGAAACGCATAGGGATCAGTTCAAATGCAAAACAGCTAAAGAATATGACATAACAGATTAAGCTGAAACTAAAAGAATGAAAAATTAACAAGACAATATGAAATTACGAAATTACAGTATTTACAGTCCAGCCTAAGTAAAACTAAAGCTAAAATAACTACAAATGGACTAAAAATAAGCTAAAATTCACAAGCTGGGGAAGGATAAGCTTAAATATAAACTAAACTTAAGTCACACATTAAATCTAAAATTAACGGTAACTTTTTATAATAACTACACAAATGAAGCATTAGTTAAGTATAGCTACTGAGTTCATCATTGTAAAGCAATTGTAAAACATTTGTAAAGTGTTTGTAAAACATTTATAAAGCATTTGTAAAGTGTTTGTAAAGCGTTTGTAAAGCGTTTATAAAGCGTTTATAAAGAATTTGAAAAGCATTGTTAAACCATTTGGAAAGCGTTTATATATTTGGAAAGCGTTTGTAAAGCGTTTATAAAGCATTTGTAAAGCGTTTGTAAAAGCGTTTATAAAGCATTTGTAAAGCATTTGTAAAGCGTTTATAAAGCATTTGCAAAGCGTTTATAAAGCATTTGTAAAGCGTTTGTAAAGCATCTGTAAAGCGTTTGTAAAGCGTTTATAAAGCATTTGTAAAGCATTTGTAAAGCGTTTATATATTTGGAAAGCGTTTGGAAAGCGTTTATAAAGCATTTGTAAAGCGTTTGTAAAGCATTTGTAAAGCGTTTGTAAAGCATTTGTAAAGCGTTTATAAAGCATTTGTAAAGCGTTTATAAAGTGTTTGTAAACCGTTTGCAAAGCATTTGCAAAGCGTTTATAAAGCATTTGTAAAGCGTTTGTAAAGCATTTGTAAACCGTTTGTAAAGCATTTGTAAAGCGTTTATAAAGAATTTGTAATGCATTTATATATTTGGAAAGCGTTTGGAAAGCGTTTATAAAGCGTTTGTAAAGCATTTGTAAAGCGTTTATAAAGCATTTGTAAAGCGCTTATAAAGTGTTTGTAAACCGTTTGTAAAGCATTTGCAAAGCGTTTATAAAGAATTTGTAAAGCGTTTATAATGCATTTGTAAAGCATTTGTAAAGCGTTTATAAATTATTTGCAAAGCATTTGGAAAGCCTTTGGAAAGCATTTGGAAAGCAAGACTTGCACCAATGGTTAGTGTGTTAATAGATGTTTTATAAATACTTACTAATACTGCAATTCATGATTAATTCAGGTAGTTAGTAGTTGTTAGTTAAGTATTTTGTATGAGCTCATCTAAAGTGAGGACTCTCTATGCCTTACAAAGTATTTACACATGAGGCTGAAAGGCCAGCAGCACCTTGACACTCATAAAAGTCTAAAGAATCATAAGATCCTTTACAACGTGTAAATACAGGATTAACACACTATTCGGGTGTACAATTGTGCATGAATTAATCACGGATTGTGGGAAAAACTGGCCTGTTGATTTGCCAGAAGGTAACAGAGTGAACAGTTTGTGGCTGTGGTCCCCAACTGCCGGGCTTTCTTCCTGCACCTCTGGGTGCAGAGGTTCGGCATGGCTGGCAGGTCAGTCCTGGGGATGTGCTGCGCCGTTTTCACCACCCTCTGTAGCTCTACAGAGCCTGGCTGATACAGCCAGTCAGGATAGTCACCATAGGGCATCTGTAGAAGTTGCAGAGTATAACTGGAGTCCATGCCAAACTTCCTCAGACTGCAAAGGAAGAAGAGCCATCGTCTCACTGCCTTGAAGACGATGTCGATGTGGTGTGACCAGGTCAGGTCCTTGCTGATATACACCCTAAACAACCTAAAGCTGCTGACTCTCTCTACTGCTCTCCTGCTGATGTGGATGTGGGTGTGCCCCCCCCCCCCGCAGCTTCCTGAAGTCCACATTCTTGAAGGAGTCTGTAGATGGGTGTAGACTGAAGTCCTGGCCTGACACGATAGTGGTCTACACCCATCTACAGGACAGTGGCCAATCCTTCAAGAATGAGGATGTGCACATCCTTGATAGGGAGGAACGCTGGTTTGAATGGGGGGGGGGGTCAAAGAGGCCATCTATGTGAAGAGGACTGGGGGGGGTGCTAAGAGTGCATCTGTCGCCATTTTACAATGCTGTGACTGCAACTGTTCCCCAATCCTCTGTGAATAGTACACATGACCATTGAAACTCTAGTTAATGGTCACGGCAATTTGCATATGAAACTGGTCGTTATTATGCCACTGTTTTGTTTATAAGGGTGGGATACCTGTAGTCAGTTGAGACTGAAGAGGTCACTTAGATGAGTGATGGTCACCCGGATGAGTGAGGTCACCTGGCAGACGACCTGACCTCAACCATTAACACCTTGGCCATCGTTAAAAAGGCCCAACAGCAAGCCTCCCAATTCCAGCCCTCACCACCAAAGTATTCTAACCTATGGTCTCACTTCCTGGTTCAGTAACTGCAAAGCGACCAAACAGCACCAGCTGAACAGAATAGTGAAGACAGCTAGCAAGATCATTTGTGCCCCTCCCTCCTTCCTGTTGGAGATTTACCATCAACGCTGTGTTCACAGAGCCTCCAGCATCATTAAGGACCTCCACCCTCCTTCTCACAACTGTTGTCCCTCCTGCCATCTGGGAGGAGCTACAGGAGCATCTGTGCTACATCCAGCAGAATGCTAAACAGCTTCTACCCACAAGCAGTCAGGATCATTAACAAACTGTGCCCCCCCCGGTCATGCCCATCCACCTACCCTCTAACCCCCCCATCAGTGCTAGTCACTCGTTGACAGACACTGACTGTCAACATTTAAACTGAAGTGACACTTTAATGGACTGTGTTGTTAATTGTGCTTTTTTATTTTGTTCTTTCTGTTTTTTTATGCTTTTAGTGGTATCGTTTTTAGGGAAGTTTTGGATGTGTATTTTTGTCTTCTCTGTTGCACTGCTGTGGGCTGGGAGAAACAGCATTTCATTTTTATTTATGTGCGCAGGTACATAGTGAAAATGACAATAAACTAAATCTTGAATCTTGATGAAATGTTTCTCTCAATAAACGTTGTGTCCAGATGAACTGATCCAACTTTCTATGAGTTTCTTACCTGGATTATTGAGCATGCATCGAGACGTTCCTCTGAAACTGTTAGCTAACATACTGAATAAAACTGTGTAGACTGGTAGGTTAGTAGTAATAAAACAGTGTAGACTAGTAGCCCATAGTGTAGACTTGTAGGTTAGTGGTAATGAAACAGAGTGTAGACAAGTAGCAATAAAACAATGTAAACTGGTAGGCTGTAGTTGTTCGCCTGGGCTGCAAGGCTGAACCCAATATGCCGACACAGACAGACTTCGGGATGATGGGAAGGTGGGAAGATGGTGGCGCGAATTCACGTTTGCGGCGGCCTCGCCCAGTACGGTGCATGCAGTGTCTTTGTCCACATCTGCATCTAAGTTTGTCTTTGTTTGATGGCTGGGAGGGCTGGCGCTGGATCGGCTGGTTGAGCTTGGTCTGCTACGTCCTGTGGGCCCAGAGACTACGGCCCTGCCTGGAGCTGTGCCTGAAGAGGTAATACTGAGGGCAGTCTGACAGGATGCGGAAGCGGGGCAGGCTAAGCTAACTTCTAGCCCATGCAGACCGGCAGTTCCGATAACACCAAGGGTGGTCTGACGACAGCCTTGACTAGCCTTGACTGTGTTTTTAGTGTTGTCGTGTGGAGTGCCGGGAGGTGTGTCGAAGGTGTCTGGCTGGGAGAGCTGGCATTGGATCGGCTGAGGGAGCTTGGTCTGCTGCATCCTGTGGGCCCAAGGACCACGGCCCTGACCGGAGCTGTGCCCAAAGAGGAAACACCGAGGGCGGTCTGACAGGACACGGAAGCGGAGCAGGCTAAGCTAACTGCTAGCCCATGCAGACCGGCAGTTCCAAAAGTCATCCTGGCTGGCGTTTGTTCTCCTGGGCAGTGATTTTTGTTCTTGTAGTTCTTGAATATGTGTTTTTGTCTTCGTGTTGTACTGCTGTGGGCTGGGGGAAATTATGCTTTGTTTCATTTCATGTACGCATGTGCATGAAATTAAATGACAAATAAAGTATTTCTGATTCTGATTCTCAAGGCAGGGTCTCGGTAAAACAAATCCTTTAATGCCAGACAAGATGTGGGGCCGGTAGAACAAGGAGCAGACCGGGAACACTGGGTCCAGGGCAAGAGCACACAGGGGATGGGGACCTTGACCAAACCGGGATGCAGGAAGACAAGTGGGGCTTCACGGAGACAGACTATCAACTGGAGGCAGGGGCTGGACATAGCAGACGGGATAAGCAGGCATTACAATCTGACAAGGTGAATGTGGTAAGGCTGGGTAGATAAGGAGTAGAGTTGATTGCAGTAGAAGAGATGCAGGTGGTGGACCTCTGCTCTGCCTGCCGCACACTTGCCTCCAATCCTGAAGCACCATCATCATCAGCGGTCACTCGGGGTCGAGTATGACTGTCTTCCCTCTGGGTCCTCAGATGGGCATAGAGGCCAATCCTGGAGCCGCATAATGAGAGGATGCCTGCACGTGACAGCTTTTTACGTGGAGTGGCTGATGTGCCTGCAGCCACCACATGGTCCTTGGCAGGGGGTGGCCAAAGTCCAATGGCATGGAGAACCAAGACGACTGGGGACCACCCTCTGTTGCAGCCTTCATCTGTCTTCACTGCCATTGTGACCTGGAGACATCTTCTGTCAGTTCCACCGTTGAGGTCTTTGTTGGATGGAACTTCGTCCAGAACCTCCCCCTTGACCAGTCTGCCTTGGGTGACCCTACCAGGAGCCCAGCTCCGGACGGCATAGCTCTTGGGATCATTGGTAAATGCAAGCTTCTCCACCACGGCAAGGTGGTGATCCAGGAGAATCCTGAAGCACACATATACACACACAAACAGGAGAGAGAAACTAGGGCGGAGGCAGGTAGGCAAGATAAGGGAGACAATTAAGGAGACTGGGATGAAGAGGGTGAGTCCTGGGAGGACGCAGGGGCGGCTCTGACAGTACCCCCCCCTCTACATGAGCCACCTGGTACCCGACTGGACTTGTAAGGATGGAGCTCATGGAAAGCTCAGATAAGCAGGGGGTCCAGGATGTGACAGTGAAGAACCCAGCAGCACTCTTCAGGAGCGTACCCCTGCAATCTACCAGGTACTGGAGACCACGGCCCCGACGGTATACGTCCAGAAGCTGCCAGATGGTATATACTGGGCCGCCCTCTACCATGTGTGGAGGTGGAGGAGCCACTGCTGGGGGGGGGGGGCAAGGGACCGGAGAGGACGGGCTTCAGGTGGGAGACATGGAACGTGGGGTGTACCCGAAGGGAGGCTGGGAGCTTGAGCCGTACTGCAGCTGGGTTAATAACCTTGTCCACCGGGAAAGGACCTACAAAGCAGGGAGCGAGCTTCTTGGAATGCACCTTCAGTGGCAAGTCCTTGGTGGAAAGCCACACCTCTTGGCCAGGGACATTGGCATGTCTCCACCAGGGTTAAATCTTTCTCCCTCAACAAACGTCTGCATGCGCCCTCATTTGTAATGCTAAGTACAACTCTGCCCCTGATCAGTTCATCTCTCAGCGCCCCATAACCGCATGTAGCAGCCTCCTCCCCAAGGCGAGTAACAAAACTATTAATGGACTCACCGTCCTCCTGTTTG
Source organism: Lampris incognitus (assembly GCF_029633865.1). NCBI lineage: Eukaryota > Metazoa > Chordata > Actinopteri > Lampriformes > Lampridae > Lampris > Lampris incognitus. The sequence continues at coordinate 14,051 of NW_026611326.1, forward strand.
CAACAGCCAAAGATGTATTATTCATGTGAAAATGTGTTCACTTGTGTGTGAGTCAATGATCACACTGTTGCGGGACACTCAGGAAGGACTCAGGCGCAGACACAAAACTTGCTTCCAACTGACTTCGGTGTTTATTACAGGGGGCCAGCTAAGGCGAAAACACACAGTGGAGGGAATTGGGCTGGGCTTCCTTGGGCTGGGGAAACAGGACCGGGGGCAGAGACCGTGGGTGGTGGAGAGAGCCGAGCAGAGCAGAGATCTGGAGCAGGTGAAAACCTGGAGAACAGGGACCGGAGGCAGAGCAGGATGACCGCAGTGAAAAGGAGGATGTTAGTCAAACAGCGGGTTCAAAAATACTGACAAAAACAGATTTAGTGAGCAAGGGCTGGATGCAGCACACTGACAGGTCAGAGGCTACGATCTGTCAGGGTGGAAGTGGCAGTGCTGGTCTTTTACAGCAGGTTGGCAGGATTAAGGAATGGGTTGCAGCTGGCGAGGCTCTGCTCACCTGTCTCCTCTCACACACAAACACAGAGAGACTGACACTCGGTGAGGGGCTCAGGTTAAGCAGCCTTTGAAGTGGAGGCTGTGGAAGGAGGGACAGGTGTAACACACACAGGCTTGTAACCAAAAAACTGTATTAAAAACAAAAATAACCAGGTGACATGAAGCTTGTAGCATTAAATACCAGTCTACTTGTATGCCAGAACACAGTAGATCCCAGAGCACGTCGACTGATCCCAAGATAGGGTGGCTCAAAGTGCACAAACAGGACGATCATTTAGCCAAACGATCTACATCCCTTTCCTTTAGCTCACACCTCCTATATAAAACAAAATAGCACTGGGCAAATACACAATATATCTTCCCAACTATCAGGTTACAACCCAATAATGCCTCCAGCGCGTCCAGAGTGTTCTTCGCATCTTTCCGCTCCTCCTCAGTTTATTCCAGATGGTGCTTGTATACATGCCTGCATTCAGGGCCCGTTAGACTCCTCAGAGCAGCCGCTTGGACCTCGTGCAGTCCCGCTGTTACACTGCAATCCTCAAAATCCGCCCTGCAAATGTCCCAGTTAGCGCTCCAGTCTTCACTGGAGTGGGAGGAGGAGCCGCGTTCGCTGCTGTCCCGACTCAGCTCTGGCTCGCTAACTTCAACTTTACCACACTGAAACTGGCAAGCTAATATTCACATGCCCGTGAGATAAAAGGGTGAGCGTCGCTATCGGTCATCCCACTTCTGGCACCACGTTTCCCTGTTAGATGACGAGACGAGTCATAAGTGCTGACATAGTATTCTGTCTGGCTCGGGGAACAACAACATCCGGGGCACAACGCCCTTACTGCGATATACAGCCGGGAAAGCAGTACTACCTAAATTCCGAGAGATGGCAGCAAAGTGCCATCCAAGACCCGTCACAATAAAGTCAAACGCCAATGCTGTGAGGGAGGAGTGTCTGTGATTTGGTTGCACTATATCTTGTCCTCGTTGTGGTAGGCCGTGTAACTGCGCATTGATATCTGCTGTGATGTGGGCTACGTGACCTGAGTCAAGGCAAAGCAAGACAAGTTTATCCGCATAGCACCTCATCATCGCAAAGGTCATTCGGTGCTTTACAGGCAAAATATTAAAAAAAGCATAAAATAAGATCAATAAAAGTACAGACAACTTTGATAAAAGTACCGGCAAGTTTAAAACTGAGTTAGTAAAATAAATAAAAGTGCCATAAAAAAAGTGAGTTGTCAATGGGCACTTGTACGTCCATTTATTGAAAATACGGTGTGTGAGGTCAAGTTGTTCATAGCAGTGTGAAACTGTAAATAAACCAATATAAAGGGTCTATGAAACAACGTGACAAAATGTCATGAAATACGATGAAAGATGAGCGGGAATAATTTCTACAAACAGAGAGAAATTATTCTACTCACAAGGAGAACCAGAGAAGAGGTCTTAAAGTATACCAAGCACGCCGCTCTCTGGCTTGCTCGACTTGAAAATGGCCGCTAAACGCTCAACCGGTCATATGACCAACAATAACGTGACTCTAAACAACCAATCAGAAGGCAGACATCTAAAACAACAGGAATGGGCTTCATGGTTTTTTTCAAGGCGTGAACCTCCGTAGACCTCAGTGTATCGCCCCTCTGTGGCAGCTGACAATATGAAAACTCTGAAGAGTACTTGCAGCTGGACGGAGGTCTGTTATGGCAGAAGGCTCCGCCAGACAATCAATCAAATCAATCAATCAATCAATCAGATTTTATTTGTATAGCACTTTTCACACAAACAAATGTAACACAAAGTGCTTCACACAATAAAACAATAAAACGTCCCCCCGCCTCACAATAAAATAAATAAAAGTACAGGCAAATTTTATAAAGTACAGACAAGTTTAAAACTGAGTTGGCAAAATAAATAAATAAAAGTGCCATAAACACTGATTAATCAAAAGTAACAACAGAGCAGAATATATAAAAATAGCAAAATATATAATACACACTCACACACACACACTGTGAATTTAACTTTAGGCTGTTTTGAAAAGTAAGGTTTTGAACCTGCTTTTAAATGTGTCCAGTGTGGAGGCCTCTCTCAGGTCCTCAGGCAGGGTGTCCAGTGTGGGGGCCTCTCTCAGGTCCTCAGGCAGGGTGTCCAGTGTGGGGGCCTCTCTCAGGTCCTCAGGCAGGGCCTTCCATCTACTTGGGGCGTAAATAGAAGATGCAGCTTCCCCTGCTCTAGACCTAGCACGAGGGATGGTTAAAAGACCACTGCCGTTGGACCTGAGAGTTCTTGCTGGTTTGTATCTAATTAACATGTCTTTTATATGGTGTGGTGCAAGGCCATTTGGAGTTTTATATACAGTTAACACAATTTTAAAATCGATTCTAGTTTTGACGGGGAGCCAATGCAGAGATCTAAGAGCAGGTGTAGTGTGCTCATACTTTTTAGTTCTGGTGAGAACACGTGCTGCCGCATTTTGAATTAACTGTAGTTGTCGCACAACTGATTTTGGGAGGCCGGTGAATAGTCCATTGCAGTAGTCTAGTCTACTTGTTATAAATAAATGGATTAATTTCTCACAGTCTGATATTGATAGGGAGCCCCTTAGTTTTGAAATGTTTTTAAGATGGTAGAAGGCTGATCTTGTGAGATGATTGATGTGGCTCTTAAAGTTTAGATCACTGTCCATGATTACACCCAGATTTCTAGCTTGACCTTTGCACTCCAGAGACAGAGAGCTGAGATGAGCTGCAGTTCTCTGTCTCTGAGTCTTTGCACCAAAAATAAGTATCTTTTTCTTGTCTTTGCTCTGTTGTAGAAAGTTCTCTGACATCCATAAAGTAATATCGTCAATACACTGAATTAGGGAACGTATGAGAGCTAGGTCATCAGAAGATAGGGATATGTACAGTTGTGAATTATCTGCATAATAATGGTAATTTATTTTGTGTTTCTGTATAACATGTGCAAGTGGGAGCATATAGAGTGTGAATAGTAGTGGTCCAAGAATCGAAACTTGGGGTACCCCACACATTGTACCCACTTTGTCCGAGGAAAAGTCTCCAATAGACACAAAGAACTGCCTGTCCTGAAGGTATGTTCTAAACCAGCTGAGAACCGGGCCAGAAAGGCCGACCCATTTTTCTAATCTCTCTAGCAAAATGTCATGATCAACAGTGATGAAAGCAGCACTGAGATCCACGAGCACGAGAACAGACAATTTATTAGACTCTGTGTTCATATGCAGATCGTTCACAACTTTGATAAGTGCTGTTTCTGTGCTATGGTGAGATCGAACACCTGACTGATAAATGCCTACACTGTAAACCCGAACAAGTTCCCAAAACTCAAAAAAATTTGACGTAATCAGTTGCCTTATTTTTTTTAAGTATATAAACTTAAAAGTCAAATGTTTCCAGAACTTAAAAGTTTAGATTACCAGGGACTTATACATTTTGATCAATGTTAAATTAAAGTGATCATAAAGTCAACTCAAATATGTGTAGTTACTCTGACTTAAACATCTTCAGTTAAAGCAAATCAAATATTTGCAGTTACTATGGCTTGAACTGTTTCAGTCAATGCTACTTAAATATAGCAGTTTCGATAGCGTTAACATTTTCAGTTAATGCAAATCAGATATTTGCAGTTAGTCTGGCTTGAACAGTTTCAGTCAATGCTACTCAAATATTAGCAGCCAGCTACTACAGCTTTAACATTTTCAGTTAATGCGTCTCAAATATGCGCAGTTACTACAACTTCAACATTTTCAGTCAATGGTACTCTAATAGTAGCTGTTACTATGGCTTTAACATTTTCAGTTAATGCAACTCGGATATTTGCAGTTACTATGGCTTAAGTTAAATCTTCACATAATACACATCGACATGCACTGGGGTCTAGCCATTAGCTGTAGCTACGTTAGCCTGCGAGCAAACAATGTGTACCAAGTCAGCTAGCTGGCTAGTTACTCGACGTTAACGTTTGACCCCTCTTCTTGTCATAAAGTTAGCTAGCTAGCAGCTAACGTTAGACTAGAATGAGCACAACTTGTCGGCTAGCGCAATGCAGCTAATAATAGCTACCTAACATTAGCACTAACGTCACAGCTAACGTTAGTTAGACCCTCAGAAGACGCTTATTGTTCAGTTAAATAGCTCGATGTAGCTAACGTTACTACCTGCAGTGTTAACGAACGAGGTTAGGGTACCTCCGAGGTATAGCTAGCTGTCTGTCTGCTAGCAATAATCGACGGTACCAAGCTAGCGCAAACTTGGCAGACGGTCAGCTAAGTTAGCTAATGCTGCTAGATTACACTTTTCAGATGAAGGTGGGAGACTTACCAGATGTTGCTCTTTCTGGTGACCACTAAAGACTCGCGAACACGCTCTGTGGCGATGGCAGGATGGAAGCAGGGGCTTTGTTCGAGCGGACGCGACCCTGGAGGACAAGCAAGGAGCCATTGCTATCGCGAAGAACCCAGTGGATCACTCAAGGACTAAACCCAGAGACGTTCGCTACCACTGCATCCGCGCATGCGTGCAGAATGGGCAAATAGAACTGCAATATTGCCCAACAAATGACATGAAGGCAGACATCTTGACCAAGCCACTGACTAAACAGCACTTTGAATATCTTAGGAGAGAGATTGGGCTTCTCCCTGTGTAATTCTGTTTACTGTGGTAACCGGTTATTTTCTTGCCCGGTGCGGGATTCGATACGGCGTGTACTGCACCACAAGGCGACACCACTAACCGCTCGGCTAAAGGGTCAGACCCGTTAGCTAGGGGGGCTAACGGGTCTTATTAGTAGTTTACAGTCGTCACCCTGCCCGGAAGCGCGCTCTCGCGCTTTGTCATTCCCGCGCTCCGAAGAGACTTCTGAGGATCTGCACACTTCCGGGTCCCACACTGCACACTTCCGGGTCAGACGGGTCTTATTAGTAGTTTACAGTTGTCACCCTGCCCGGAAGCGCGCCCTCGGGCTTTGTCATTCCCGCGCTCCGAAGAGACTTCTGAGGATCTGCACACTTCCGGGTCCCACACTGCACACTTCCGGGTCAGACCCGTTAGCTAGGGGGCTAACGTGTCTTATTAGTAGTTTACTCTGTAATAGGCACTGTTTTTCTGTTGAAAATGGTAAGAAAGCTGTAAGCAAGGTAAAAGGAGTAAGAAAATTAATATTGCAAGTTTTTTTTCAGTTTAAAGATGCATTATCTTGACATTATTTGTGAAGGAGAGCCCGGCTCTTAGTAATATAATGTAGTGTGAGGTGCCTTAATGCCATTGTAAAATGTAATGGGAGTGTTGTAATACAGTAATTTGACAGTGGGTGTCGCTAATGCGCTGTGCTGTCCTCTAGTGTCTGCTTGCAGTTCCGGTTTGACCTTTCTGAATAAACACGTGAAAGAGCAGTACAATGTGTGGTAAGAGCAAGGTGTTCAGAAGACGTGAGATCCCCGAGGGGGACTTCCTTGCAGCTACTCCACCGCCTCTCTTATCAGATCTGGTGGTCTGGAGGGATTTGAAGCCAGGAGGCGCAGTCTCAATAAGCACGGCTGCGCCATTTCTATCCAGCCAGGTCTCGGCCAGTAGGGTGAAGTCCAGGTTATAGGTACTTATATGATCATTAACTAAAAATGACTGATTAGTTAGAGACCTGACGTTTAATAAAGCCATTGTTACTGTATGAGGTGCCTGGCTTTGTGGGGGGCTGATAGCTGAAGTCCTAACTGGTGATAAACTGTTGAGCTCCCTGCATGTTCCAGGGAGATGACGGGGTCCGTGTCTATGGTTTATTATTACAGGAAGTAGTATGGCAGAGGGGCAGTCACTGCTATAATGGATCCACCAATGACAGCAGCTGGTAAAGATGAAGTTTACACAGTTCAATTATAACTTTACCCCAAAAAAGGTGTCCCGCCTAACAACAGTGTGCTCGCCACATCACAAGTTTTCCATTTTGTATAACTTGCTTAGAAAACGTCACTAACTACTGAAAGAAGCCACTTGCTGAATGCAGCACTGCTGTTTAATGAGGCAGGGCAGGCTGGGCAGGCTGAACAGCGCCTCAACTGTCTGAACCTTATTCCTACAACTCATCTGCACTTGCTGCCAAGTACGTCTTGTGCCTGTTGGGGTGCACCTGCATATTGTATAATATAATATATTCCCCTGCATGTCTTGGGCAGTGTTTCCGGTTTCAGTGTGTTTTCATGTTGCTACTCTGTTGAAAGGTCAGAGGGTCTGGCTGCTGCTGGTGCTGGTGCTGCTGGTGCTGCTGGTGCTGCTGCTGGTGCTGCTGCTGCTGCTGCTGCTGGTGCTGCTGGTGCTGCTGCTGCTGCTGCTGGTGCTGCTGCTGGTGCTGCTGGTGCTGCTGCTGCTGGTGCTGCTGGTGCTGGTGCTGCTGGTGCTGCTGCTGGTGCTGCTGGTGCTGGTGCTGCTGCTGGTGCTGCTGGTGTAAGTCGTAAACATTGTTGTACACGGGAGATGTGTGCTACTATGCTCACTACACAGCGCACTTGGTGCCGGAGGGTTCAGTGTGTTTTGGTTTTGTTCATCTGTTTTTGTTCTGTAGAAAGTCTGGCTACTCTTTTATTATTATTCTATTATTTTTCTTCTATTTTATAATTAGATTATTTTTTCATATATATATATATATATATATATATATACTGTATATATACTGTATATATACTGTATATATACTGTGTGTGTATGTATGTATATATATATATACTGTATATATACTGTGTGTATGTATATATATATACTGTATATATACTGTATATATATATATACTGTATATATATATATTATATAGAGCGTGTGTATATATGTGTGTGTATATATGTGTGTGTGTGTATGTATATATATATATATATGTGTGTGTGTGTGTGTGTGTGTATATGTATATATATGTATGTATCTGTATATGTATATAAGTGGAAGAGTCCGGATAAAACATATTTCAGTTAATCCTCACGCGGTGTAAGCAGTTCCCTGCCAGGCCAGCTCACGTGCTTCTGCTGCTGCTCCTTTATTGCTCTGTATTAAATATGTATTCATATTCTGCATGCAGAACATTTCTAACTCCAGCAGTGACGTAGGACGACCGTTGTTCCTCGCCGGTTGCCATGGTGAGCCGCAGCGTCGGAGCTCCAGTCATGAGTGAACGCCTCAGAGTCTGCTGAACTAACTCAGATCAGCTGTTGTGACAGCCAAACCTTTAGCTTGACAGCTCAGAGTTAGTCATCCCACACTTCAGGTTGGAACTCAGTTTGTTAAACCCGCCTTCACACAGTACGCTGGTGATAGAACAGCGCCATCTGCTGGGACATGTCAGAACTTCACGCCTAGCTGGTGGCAGACGGTCGATGACTGAATTGTTCTTGGTTCCAATCCAGCTGAGGGGTCTGAACATGAGAGGACAGAAACCCTCTCCTGTCCTTCACAAAGCACCTGAATTAAAACACATCAACCTCCAGTACACCTTCCAGCAGCAGCAGACTGTGGTTATACTGGTTACCTCAGTGACCAGCAGCTTCAGACTGTGGTTATACTGGTTACCTCAGTGACCAGCAGCTGCAGACTGTGGTTATACTGGTTACTTCGGTGACAAGCAGCAGCAGACTGTGGTTCTACTGGTTACCTCGGTGACCAGCAGCAGCAGACTGTGGTTATACTGGTTACCTCGGTGACCAGCAGCAGCAGACTGTGGTTATACTGGTTACCTCGGTGACCAGCAGTAGCCGACTGTGGTTCTACTGGTTATCTCGGTGACCAGCAGTAGCAGACTGTGGTTATACTGGTTACCTCGGTGACCAGCAGCAGCAGACTGTGGTTATACTGGTTACCTCAGTGACCAGCAGCAGCAGACTGTGGTTATACTGGTTACTTCGGTGACCAACAGCAGCAGACTGTGGTCATGCTGGTTACCTCAGTGACCAGCAGCAGCAGACTGTGGTTATACTGGTTACTTCGGTGACCAACAGCAGCAGACTGTGGTTATACTGGTTACCTCAGTGACCAGCAGCAGCAGACTGTGGTTATACTGGTTACCTCAGTGACCAGCAGCTTCAGACTGTGGTTCTATTGGTTACCTTGGTGACCAACAGTAGCAGACTGTAGTTATACTGGCTACCTCGGTAACCAGCAGCAGCAAACTGTGGTTCTACTGGTTACCTCGGTGACCAGCAGTAGCAGACTGTGGTTATACTGGTTACCTCGGTGACCAGCAGCAGCAAACTGTGGTTCTACTGGTTACCTCGGTGACAAGCAGCAGCAGACTGTGGTTCTACTGGTTACCTCAGTGACCAGCAGCAGCAGATTGTGGTTATACTGGTTACCTTGGTGACCAGCAGTAGCAGATTGTGGTTATACTGGTTACCTCAGTGACCAGCAGCAGCAGACTGTGGTTCTACTGGTTACCCATCATAACTGGGATTTTTTTTCTGGTCAGGGCAGCACTGCATCCAGGCCCCTGCCTGATACTTGCCAGTGGAAGAAGGTGGACAGGGTCTTGTGGACATTGCCTCTTGAGTGATGGCTTTTAGGCTGAAGACCGCACAGAGACTGACTGCTTAATCACTGTGGTGTGTGGTGGCTAGACACAGCCAAGCTCATCCTACGGAGAGCTGGATGAGCTGGGGTACAGTAAGCAACTGTTTCTGCTGAGGCTGGAGGAGGCAGATCTCACAGGCCTGTTGCCTCTCTGCACCTCCATCCTGGATGCATGGAAGATCCTGAAGGCCTCCAGAGAGCCTGCTGCTATGGCTGGTCGGTGGCTGTTTGAGGAGCCACTTTTTTGCAGCTGCTTCATTCAGGGCCGGACCCTGTCCTCAGCCACCATAAGAGCTTCTCTGAAGGAGGCCGGATGTGTGAAGCTGGGACATCTGCTGACACCCGCGGGGGCCCTGCAACAATGCACCAAAGTCAGACCCAGGTTGTTGAGTCATATTATTGATGAGGTGTGTGCATCACTTCCAGAGTACCTGAGGACATTTTTGATGGAGAACTGTGAGCTGGGGGCCATTGGGAGGGGGATGTGGAATATAGATTTCCACAGTTGACTGTCTCTCCTAATGTGGGGGAGTGACAGGAGGTGGAGGGCCGACTCCTTTCTTTCACGACCCCACGGCTGGACAAGTTTGAGGACCTGGGAAAAAAGGCAACTTACGTCTTGTGTGTGAAGGCGAGGCACTTTCAGTCTCTGCAGGCCCTGAAAGCGTCGAGGTGGTCTGAGTTTTTTGGTCCAGGCTCTTCCCTGAAAGGCTGCAGGTGGTCCCTGCACAAGCTACCGGTTGAAAACACTCAGCTGACCTCCAGTGGAGGATTGTGCATGGAGCGATAGCCATGAACAGACACAGAGCACACCTGGATGCTGACCACAGGGAGGCGTGTCGTTTTGCTCACAGTGTGAAACTCTAACACATTTGTCCAGTGTCCTGGGTTGGTGGTGTGTTTGATTTGTAGAGGGGCTGGTTTTGGGGTTTGGGGAAGGCTTTTTCTTTTCAGTTGTTTGTCTATGGTCCCAAGTACCTAGCCAGGGAGGAAGGTACCCACACACTTATATAAATCTCATATCAGCTTCTGCCAAATTAGCCATCTGGCTGAGCTGTAAGAACCGGTCCCGGGCGGTGGGCTGTGTGGACCCTGTGCAGGTTCTTAGAGGACTGCTGAAGGCTCGGCTCAGGGTGGAGTATGCCTACTACAAAATGGCAGACAATCTAGTCGGGAGGCTTTCAGCCTTAAATGGGCAATAGGGGGCGTATTGTGCGCAGTGGGAGATGAAGACCTGGTTGTAACTTGTGTAATGAGGGACAGTCCTGGCTGTAATGTTGTCTTATGTTTTATTTATTGTGTAAGTTGTGTAAACACAACATCATGTCCCGTTGTGCGTCTTGGGAGAGAGATCCTCCTCTGGTGCGCTCCCCTGAGCTTTCCTCCTAGTTTCCTCCCTGTTGAAGGTTTTAGGGAGTTGCTCCTTATCTGATGTGAGGGTCTCAGGACAGGAAGTTGTGCTGCTGTAAAGACCCCTGAGGCACATTTGTGTTTGTGATGTTGGGCTGTGCGAGTAAAGTTGACTTGAATGTGGAAACCCATTTGTTGGTATAAATACTTTGCTTAAACTACTGACTACTCACCTTTTCAAGTATTATGAGCTGCATCACAGTAAGATGAATATCAGCTGCTGGTCTGAACAGATGTGCTTTTGAAAATCTAATCTCTCTCTCTCTCTCTGCACTGCATGCTGGGAGGTTGGGTGCGTCAGCGTGAGTGAGGGCGTTGAATGAGCTCGAGTGTTTTTTTTCCCGCTTAATTCATTGGGTTTCTACTGCTTTCTCTTCTCTTCTCTTTTCTTCTCTACATGGTGAGGTGAGAGAAGTTTAATTTTACTTCGTCGTTGGTTGTTGGGAAGTGACTGGAGTAGCTGGTGGGAGTTTGGTGGTGTGCAGTATGGCGCCCCCCCCCCCCTGGTGAGGGCTCGTCTCCCCCTGTCTATCAGACACGGGGTTAGAGTCGTGGTGGACCCGCGGTACACTGTGGAACAGGTTCTCCTGGCTGCAGGAGAACAGGTCGGCTATGAGAACATCACCTACGGCTCTCGGATGAATAAAGCCGTGGTGGCTTTTCTCCGAGAGGAGCGTTTAGTCCCCCTGCTGGTCGAGAGAGGCCTGGTGCTGGACCATCTGTTTGTAGCCGTCTCGCCATTGTTTGTGCCGTCGACACGTGTTACCGTGTCAGGCGTACCTCCGTTTATCCCGAGCGAGCTCCTTGAAGGAGAACTGAGTGGTTTCGGAAAGGTCGCTAGCGGGTTCAGGGCAGTTCGTCTGGGTTGTGGCGACGCCAGACTGCAGCATGTTACCTCCCTGCGGAGACAGGCCTTCATGTATTTAAATGATCCCTCAGAACATCTACAAGTGTCATTTAAGGTCAAATACGAACACGGTTTCTATACTTTGTATGCAAGTTCTGGTAGTATGAAATGTTTTGAGTGCGGCGATGTCGACCACAAACGTTCATCCTGCCCGCACAGGGAGCCCACAGCGGGCAGCATTACAGGCGAGCCACAGCCAGGAGGCGCTGCTGAGAGCTGTAGCCCGCAAACAGCGCAGCAGGCGGCGGGACATACCGCAACCGGTGATCCGCAGCCTGGTATGGAGGGAAATGTACCAACTGAGCAGGACAGCAATACTGTAAATGACGGTAATCTGAGTGGTACTGAAGCACAGGATGTGGATGTATGCAGAGACGGAGGACAGACAGAACCAGTGAGAGACAGTCACCCAGCTGAGGCTGATAGTCAGGTCTCTGCAGGTGAGTCACACTGTGAAGACACTGGAAATACAGATGAGGACATGTTAGAGGATGATAGCCTGTCTCAGTTTACTGATATTGTGTCACAAGGGGATCAGCAGTCATACCCATTAAAGGTGATTAATGATTTCCTTGATGAAACTCATGGCAGACAGTCTGTGGAAGTAGCAAATGTCTTGTCAGATGTGGACAGGTTTGTTAACTCTGTTATGAAGAGTAGAAAACGGCTGGATATGAAGAGCTCAGTAAGCAGAAGAGGTTTCGTCTGAAGAAGGTTCTGACGAAACTTAGAGAGGCGAGGAAAGGTTCCTCTAAATGTTCAAAACTGAAATATATGTGATACACAAAAGGTGTTTTTTTTCTCTCTTGGACAGGTGTCACTGTCCCATCCTTCCTTTTCTCTCTTCTTTTAATGGACGGTTTGCGGGTAGGGAGTCTAAATATTAACGGAGGACGGGATAGAGTTAAGCGAGGTGTGGTAGCTGAGCTGAAGAGCTAAAAACATAGATGTGCTCCCCCTACAGGAAACACACGGCTCTGCAGACAACGAGATAGAGTGGGGAATGAGCTGGGCAGGCCAGGCTTTTTTGAGCCATGGTGCCAACTCTAGTGCAGGTGTAGCTGTTATTTTCTCGCAGCGCCTCCTTTTAACAAATGTTTTGACATGTGAAGTGGAGCAGGGCAGGATCCAAGTAGTTCAGGCAACAATCCGAGAAATACCGTTTGTGTTTATAAATGTGTATGCTTATAATACAGGCACTATCACTTGAGATTGTTTAGTAAACTGAGGGATAAACTCAAACAGTTTAATAGTGGCTCAATCATAGTGGTGGGAGGAGACTGGAATTGTACTACACACCCTACAGTTGACAGAAACTCAGAAGAGCCCCATCCACCGTCAGCTTCTTTTCTGTCCACTGTGGTTGCAGAAAACGACTTTACGGATGTTTGGAGGACACTTAATCCAACAGCTAGGCAGTACACATGGGTAAAAGCTGCTGAGGGTAGTGTCAGGGCAGCCAGGTTGGACAGGATTTACCTCAATCAAACAAACAGCAACAGGTTGATTAAGTCCACAATATCACCTGTGGGATTTTCAGATCACCATTTAGTAGTGTCAGATTTTTCCTTACAAGTTCAATTTCGACACTGTTCCTACTGGCACTTCGATGTGCGGCTAACGCAGGATAAAGCCTTCCGTCAGTTCTTCTCTGACTTCTGGAGTCATTGGAGGCTGACGAGGAAGGATTTTGAGAGCTTAGCTCGATGGTGGGAGGTAGGAAAAAAACAAATTAGGATTTTATGTCAGCAATACAAACAACACACTCTCGGTATGGAAAAAATCTGTCTTGACAAATTAGAGAGAGAAATTAGGATATTAGAAGGCGAAGTAATTATTGGACATGATGGCAACAGCAGCACTTGGGAAAGTAGGAGGAAGGCTTTAGGTAGGTTCCTACATGAGAGAGCAAAGGGTGCTTTAATCATAACCCGAATTGCCACCATCAAAGACATAGATGCTCCAATTTCTTTTTTCTTTAAACTCGAGAGAAAAAATAAGAAAGAACAATGTGGTGATGCACCTCAAACTTCCCAGGGGGGGGGGGGCAACAACAACTGATCCATCAGAGATGAGGAAGTTGGCCTTAGACTTTTACTGCAGCCTGTTCAGTGCGGAGACCTGTGACTCTGACTGTGTGGGGGAGATATTGGAGGGACTCCCTCAGCTGGGTGAAACACAGGTGACTTCGCTGGAGTCCCCCGTCTCCTTTGACGAGATGTTTGCGGCAGTTCAACAGCTCAGCTGTGGCAAAGCCTCCGGAGTTGATGGACTTCCTTCAGAGTTCTACAAGACGTTCTGGACTCTAATTGGACGAGACTTACACGATGCTTTTAAAGAATGTTTGAACTCTGGAACTCTACCTTTGAGTTGTGAAGGGCTGTCCTGACACTGCTACCAAAAAAGGGAGATCTTGGCCTACTGAAAAAGTGGAGGCCAGTTTCATTGTTATGTACTGATTATAAGATAATTGCAAAATGTCTTTCAAATAGACTCAAACAGTGTATGGATACGGTTGTACATTACAGCCAGACGTACTGTGTTCCTGACCGTACAATTAAGGATAATCTTTTTTTGATACGTGACATTATTGCCATATCTAAGCTCCGGGAGCTGGATGTTGGCCTGCTTTCCTTAGATCCAAGAGAAGGCTTTTGACAGGATTGATCATTGCTATCTGTTCAAAACACTTGAAGGTTTTGGTTTTGGGAATAAATTTATTAACTGGATCAAGTTGTTGTATTCCGGAGCCAGTGTTCTGTTGAAGGTAGAAGGTGGACTCAGCCGACCTGTCTCTGTTAAGAGAGGTATAAGATAGGGCTGTCCCTTATCTGGGATGCTGTACTCCCCGGCCATTGAACCACTTTTATTTCAGCTCAGGCAGGGGCTCCCAGGACTAACCTTTTCAGGGAACATCACCACTGCAGTTAGCTTATCAGCATATGCTGATGATGTCACGGTTTTCAAAACGATCTACAATTTCTCAAGCAGAAATGGGCCTTATACGAACAAGCTTCCTCTGCAAAAGTCAATTGGTCAAAATCTGAGGGTCTCTTGCTGGGGGAGTGGAACAATAGAGAAAAGCCGACATTACCGGCGGGGCTGCAGTGGAATACAGAAGGGATACAATGCCTAGGTGTCTTTCTAGGCAGTAACCGCTTCCTGAGCAAAAACTGGGAGGGTTTAACTGAAAAGTTCAGTGCCCAATTGTCTAGATGGACTTGGATCCAGCCTCAGTTATCCTATAGGGGGAGAGTCTTGATTGTTAACAACTTGATTGCCTTGATGTTCTGGCACCGGTTTACAGTTGTAGAACCTCCAGACACGCTCACACGGGAAGTACAGAAGATGCTGGTGGACTTCTTCTGAAGAGGCTTTCACTGGACCAAGTCTGCTGTACTGTTCCTACCAGTGCTAGAAGGAGGCCAGGGCCTGATTGACCTCTGCAGTCGTTTCATGGCTTTTTGCCTTCAAACTGTGCAGCGCCTGTTATACCATGACAAGCGACTTTGGAGTGAAACAGCATCCGTGTTTCTTCGGAGGGTTATGAACCTGAACTATGACAAGAACTTGTTCCTTCTGGACCTGGCTGGCATGGATTTCACGACAACACCCTTCTATCAATCTGTCCTCCACGCTTGGGGAACGGTCTTACGCACCAACAGAGACTACTCCCAGCTCTATGGCAGTGTAGGGGAGGAACCACTGTTCCATAACCCACTGATATGCTGCAGGATGCTCAGCTCCGTAAGTGTACAGAGATCCCTCATAAGAGCTGGACTTACGAAGTTAGCGTGTCTCAGATCAGGAGGACAGTGGAAGACGGCGGGCATTTTGAGCCAAGAGACTGGCTTTAAATCTCTTCGTTTGATGGAGAGGTTGTTGGGGGAAGTGATCAGTGCACTTCCTGACTTCTTCAGAGAGGCACTAGGAGCGGAGTGTGGAGAGGATCAGCCAGCTATGCGGCCTGTTTTTCCATCTTTGTCAGTCCGTGCAGCAGTGGAGGGGCAGGAGGAAGTGAAGGGGGCCATTCTGTCCTTCAAAACGCCAGAACTACATGACTTCTTAAGTACATCACAGAAGGCCTTGTATGCAGTCGCTGTAAAGGTTCTCAACAGAACATCACTAGCCGGCGTGCAGGAGTCGAGGTGGTTGAGTGTGTTGGCACCAGGCTCATCCCCCAGGGGCAGCTGGAGGTCCCTGTACAAACCCCCCATAGAGAAACACACTGCGGATCTACAGTGGAGGGTGGTACATGGGGCTGTGGCTATGAACAGACATGTGGCACACATTGATCCTAGGTTAGGGAGCCACTGCTCTTTCTGTAATGATGAGGAAACTCTACAGCACTTATGGCTCAGAGGTCCCAGGTTGGGCCCTCTTTTCTCTGTCCTGCAGCAGTGGCTCAGAGGTTTAGGAGAGGGTCTTGCGGACAGCCTGTTTGTCTTTGGTCCGAGGTACACGGCAGCACAGTGCAGACGTGTCACCTTGGTTAATGTTCTGATAGGTCAGGTGAAAATGAGCATTTGGCTCAGCAGAAGGAACAAGATGAAAGGTACAGGGTCCACAGACGCCATGCTCATGTTCAGGGGTCTAGTGGCTGCTCGGCTGAAAATAGAGTTCATGTTTTTGAAACTTAGTTCAAACCTGGAAGGATTTATTTCTGTGTGGGGACATGGGGACGTGCTGTGCACAGTGGAAGACCAAGTGCTTATTCTTATTTCTGAAAAAAGGAAAAATAGGGGGAAGGAGTGTATCTTTTTGTTTTACTGTGTATGGCAATTGTTGTGTTTTTCCACTATATGAGTATTTGTGTTAATGTTGTTGTCTTCATGTGACTGAAGAATTGGAACATTAAAGGCTTTGTTAAAGGTCAAAGGTCTCTCTGTTTGTCTCTCTCTCTGTCTCTCTGTCTCTCTCTGTGTCTCTCTCTGTCTCTTTTTGTCTCTCTCTCTCTCTCTCTCTCTCTCTGTCTCTGTTTGTCTCTCTCTCTCTCTCTGTCTCTGTTTGTCTCTCTCTCTCTCTCTCTCTGTCTCTGTCTCTCTCTCTCTCTGTCTCTGTCTCTGTCTCTTTCTGTCTGTCTGTCTGTCTGTCTGTCTGTCTGTCTGACATGTCTTCCTCAGTAGACTGTTTAATGGCTGCTTTGTAAAGTGCAGTAATCCATAGAGGATCGGTAGGGTCCATATAACTTCATGGCTGCTTGAACGTCACCATATTCCCTCAGTGCTGCTCTGTCTCCCTCTCTTTCTGTCTGTCTTCCTCTCTTCCTCTCTCTCTGTCTCTCTCCTCTCTTCCTCTCTCTGTGTCTGTCTTCCACTCTTCCTCTCTCCTTCTGTCTTCCACTCTTCCTCTCTCTCTCTGTCTTCCTCTCTGTCTCTCTCTCTCTGTCTGTCTTCCTCTCTCTGTCGCCCTTCCCCTCTTCCTCTCTCTATGTCTCTCGTCCTCTCTCTCTGTCTGACTTCCCCTCGCTCTCTGTCTGTCTTCCTCTCTCTCTCTGTCGCTCTCCCCCTCTTCCTCTCTCTCTTTATGTCTCTCGTCCTCTATCTCTGTCTGTCTTCCTCTCTATCTCTGTCTGTCTTCCTCTCTCTGGCGCTCTTCCCCTCTTCCTCTCTCTTTATGTCTCTCATCCTTTCACTCTGTCTGTCTTCCTCTTGCTCTGTTTTTCTTCCCCTCTTCCTCTCTCTCACTGTCTGTCTTCCCCTCTTCCTCTCTCTCTCTCTATGTCTCTCTTCCCCTCTTCCTCTTTCTCTATGTCTCTCTTCCCTATGCCTCCTCTCTATTTCTCTCTCTCTATGTCTCTCTATGTCTCTCTATGTCTCTCTTCCCCTCCTCCTCTCTCTCTATGTCTCTCTCTCTATGTCTCTCTATGTCTCTCTTCGCTGCTGTCTTGTATTGCTGTTGTTGAAAGAGGGACAGATCGTCTCATGGGGAGATGTTCAGTTTAGTCTCTGCTGCCGATGATTTCCTGGTCACACAACCCCTCAGAATGTTCTACATCACACACACACACATCATCATCATCATCATCCTCATCATCATCGGTGGTCACTCAGGGTGGAGTACGACCGTCCTCCCTCTGGGTTCCTCCGGGTCCTCAGGTGGGCGTAGAGGCTGATCCTGGAGCTGCATGATGGGAGGACGCCTGGGCGTGACAGCTTTTTAATGGAGTGGCTGATGCGCCGTCAGCACCACGTGGTCCTTGGCAGGGGGTGACCACAGTCCAATGGCAGGGAGAAGCAAGGCGACCGGGGAGCACCCTCTGTTGCAGCCTTCATCCACCTTCACTGCCGTTGTGAGGCGGAGACATCTTCCTCCAGCTCCGCCGCTGAGCTCTTTATAACACACACACACACACACACACACACACACACACGCACACACGGCAGTGTTCCTTGCCTTTGGACACACTACAGTGTAGAAGACATGCAACACAACATGTGCACATTGTTCCACAATACCCAAGGTGAACGCACAACGGTAACCATGGAAACCCACTGCTGGTTAGAGATGCAGAGCAGTCAGTCAGCTAGCTGTGTGTGTGTGTGTGTGTGTGTGTGATGGCCGGGCGCCCAGTGACTGCCGGGACAGGCTCCAGCATCCTGAGAGCCGGACAGGCGGTTCGGATAATGGATGGAAGGAAGACACAATTCATGTTTTTATCAAAACATTGCCGGTGTTGGCTATTGGTTGTCTATCGGTGACGACCAGCGGAGGATCCTAGTTTACCGCCCTTTTGCAGTTACCAGAACATGAATGGGGGCAGCAGCACCACATCTTTTGGCTTAGCTGAGTCACATGGCCTAACGAAAAAGACAGGGGGTCACAAGGTCAAGACACTGTTTGAACACCTCCCACACACTTCTAGATTGTCCAGAAGTCACCCAGACTGAATGTCCTGCATTCCAGGAGAGCGCCGTACCTCGGAGAATTCCCTGGGGAAACCTGGAGAGGAACTGGGGGGTTGATAAATGGTTACACAGCAAGTTGGGTTGC
Source organism: Lampris incognitus (assembly GCF_029633865.1). Lineage (NCBI taxonomy): Eukaryota > Metazoa > Chordata > Actinopteri > Lampriformes > Lampridae > Lampris > Lampris incognitus. Next base: position 32,423 of record NW_026611326.1, read on the forward strand.
CACACACCTTCTTAAAAGTTAAGATTTCAAAACCCTCAAAAGAAGCAGAAGTAAAAGGAACACACGTGTAAGGATTCTTAAAAGCAGCTACGTATACCCCCACCACGACCCCTTCACCTGGGTGCATTCAGGCGATTAGAGCTGGCTGGGCAGAGCTCCACCAGAGGGCGCACTGCCCGGGTTTAAGCCAGGTCTCCGTAAGAACCAGAAAGTCGAGGTTGAGGGAAGTAATTAAATCACTGAGAATGAAAGATTCATTTGACATGGACTGGGCGTTTAGAAGAGTAAAGACAACTGGAATAAGGACTCAGCTGGACTGGAGTCACTGCAGCAGACTGTAATCAAACCATCCGGCCTGGCAGTTGAAGACACACAAGGCAAAGGGTAGAGGGTATTAAACCGTGGCCTGTACCAGCAGGACTATTGTAAGAGCCATGGGATGAGAGGGAGCTCACCTTCAGAAGAGCCGGGTTACACAGGGCAACACGTGATGAGGAACTGCTGACGTCACGTTTTATCTAACAGTGGTATTTGTTATCGACACCTATGGAGCTAACCGGGGGGCTGCGTGGAGGGTAAATAGTCATGAACGCCGGACTGCACAGCGTGATGAAAGCTGGCCGCTATCATGCGGCTACCAAGCTTGTTGGGGTGGATACTGTCTCTTTAAAAAAAGGGGAGAAGCGTTCCTAAAACGAATCAAAATGGCCAATAAAGCCCAAATTATGAGCTATGCAGGCTGACTGGAGCCAAGTGCGGAGGCTGAGGATTCTGCTGAAGCGCCCTACTCCACGGGCCGCTGTGGGAATAGGACCGGAAATAACAATAGAGTTCCCAGAAGAACTTGAAAAGGTAAAAAGGTTGTTAAAATCTCACCTCAGCTCATCTCATCTTCAGCCGCTTCTCCGGGGTGGGGTCGCAGTGGCAGCAAGCTAAGTAGGGCACTCCAGACGTCCCTCTCCCCAGCAATGCCCTCCAGCTCCTCCTGGGGGATCCCAAGGCGTTCCTAGGCCAGAGTGGACATGTAGTCCCTCCAGTGAGTTCTGGGTCTACCCCGGGGTCTCCTCCCAGTTGGTCGTGCCCGGTAAACCTCCAAAGGAAGGCACTCAGGAGGCATCCTGATCAGATGCCAGACCATCTCACCTGGCTCCTTTCGATGTGAAGGAGCAGCGGCTCTACTCCGAGCTGCCTCCGGATGTCCGAGCTCCTCACCCTAGCCGAGCTCCTCACCTTTGTCCGAGCTCCTCACCCTGTTGCTGAAATCCTTTTTGGTTAGTTCAGACTGCCGACAAGCTGCATCGTTAGCTCCCACATGCACTATCACTCGGTTGGTCAAGGATGGGAGCAAGCTAAGCAGCCCCAGGAGCTTAGCCAGGATGACTGGGATTGTGGCTCCAGTGAAACAGTGTGTAGACGATTTAAAGAAATGGATGTCCCTGATTACGGACCCCCCCCCCATTATTAATGCAGTTGGGGAGAAGAGGGGACGAGGAGCTGATGGCTATGGGTTCTCAAGGCTGGAGAGTGGTTTTCCCTATTGGCTGATGAGACGGCTGACATTAGTAACGTTGAGCAAGTGGCCCTTGTAGTTCGGTGCGTGGACTGTTCTGGCAGCTACTCAGTGCGACAGTGCGAGAGGAGTTTTGGGGGTGTTTTTTGTCTACAGCCGACACTACAGGCGAGACCTTAACCCAACTTTTCTTGACCAGATTAACAGAACTGGATTTAAATCCTGCTCATGTAGTTGGACATGGGTATGAAGGTGCTGGGAATGTCAGTACGAGGTGTCAAGGGCGCATCAGAGTACAGCACCCTGCTGCAGTTTACGTGCACTATCGCGCGTCAAACCTAGCAATTGCGCATTCAACTAAGATCCCTGTCGTTCGCAACACCCTGAACACTGTTCAAGAAATAGTGAGCTTCATCACAGCCTCCCCGAAGCGCTTACGGGGCTCACCGAGCAACGGTGGCAACAAGTGGCGCCTCCAGAAGTTCTCCGGTACCCGCTGGTCTCAGCATGATATGTGCCTGTCTACCGTTCCTGAAAACTACGATGACGTATTAACGACCTTGGTTGAGCTGAAAACAGACGGAGACGCCAAGTGCAGCTCCACAGCATCCTCGCTCACTCGAGCTATGGAGTCGTCGGAATTCGTCGCCTGGTTAATTGTTACCCGGGAGCTGCTTCACCATCTAACGCCGCTGAGCGGTGGCGCACAGAACCCGGACTGTGAATTACCGATAGCCGCTCAGATGGCCGGCCGGGGATCTGGTGACAGTGCTCGAGAGCAAACGAGATAATTCTGCATACAGGGAAATGTGGGAGACAGCATGCTGCCTGGCTGCGAGTGTTGAAGTCACTCCATCGTTGCCTCGTATCGCCAAAACACAAACCCAGAGGCCCAACACAACTGCCGCAAGAGTGCTGGAGAAGAAACATCGGACCACCTGACCACAGAGGTGAGGAGCAGAGTATCCCTGGCACTGCCACGTCTTAAAGCCCAGTACCTTCTACCCGACGAATTGCCACTGTTGACGGATCGTTTAGGGCAGGAGATAAAGGAGGAGTATGGTGTGTTGATGGCCAATGTTGACACTGCAGATGTGGAGCTTGAACTATGGAGGCAGCACCATAGGCATACACCTGCCATTAGTGGCATCTGCCAGGTTTTGGGATTAACTGCAGACTTCTACCCAAACTGACACCAGGTCATGGAGATTCTGCTAACGATGCCCGTGTCCACTGCCAGTGCCGAGCGCTCCTCCAGCTGTTTCCGCAGCTGGAAGACGTGTCTCAGGAATACGATGACTGACAAACGACTGAGCGGACTTGCATTGATGAACGTCATCATGATGTTGGAACGGATGCGGAGGCCGTTCTGCAAGAGTTGGCTGCAACGGGGAGACGCAGAATGAACTTCGAATAGGTGGGAATACTATTTCATTTTATTTCCTCATCTGGCTTTTGGGATTGTTTATTGTAGCGGCTTGGTCTGGTCTTGCTGTTGTTGCGTATTGTTAATATCTTTAGGCCTACCTGTTCTCATGACGATGCTGCTAAATGAGAACATCCGTGGATTTAATGGCGACTTTTATTGCACGTTTCTCTGGGCTATGTTGAATCATGTGGCTGGCTGTTGCTTTTCAGACCTGTTGGCTGGTCTTTCAAATGATTGCGGAAGGCTAATCAGGGGTTTATGGTGGTGGTGTTGTATCCGTAACGTTAGTGCAAAAACATGAATCAATCTCTCTCTCTGACTCTCTCTCTCTCTGTCTCTCTCTCTCTCTCTCTCTCTCTCTCTCTCTCTCTCTCTGTCTCTCTCTCTCTGTCTCTCTCTCTCTCTGACTCTCTCTCTGACTCTCTCTCTGTCTCTCTCTCTCTCTCTGTCTCTCTCTCTCTCTCTCTCTTCTCTCTCTCTCTCGTCTCTCTCTCTCTCTCTGTCTCTCTGTCTCTCTCTCTCTCTCTCTCTCTCTCTGTCTCTCTCTCTCTCTGTCTCTCTCTCTCTCTGTCTCTCTCTTTCTCTCTCTCTCTGTCTCTCTCTGTCTGTCTCTCCCGAGGCATCCACTAGGTGGCACTATTTAACCCATAGCTGGGGGTGGTTCGTGGGCATCAGGGAATATCCACACAACATATTCTCTCACAGAATAAACATTCCTGCCCCCTAGCATTGTGTATTAATGTTCTCTATCACCATACACATGAACATATGCATTCTCACATTGAATTCACTTCATAACAAAACCTGTGAATCTCCGGGGCATCTTTATTTCTCGGCGAGGTCTCCCTGTCTCTGCTGTCAGAGGTCGGCATGGGGATGATGAGCCCTGACTGGGTGTCTCTGGTGTGGACCTCTCTGTGTGTTCAAGTCCCTGGTTTTCATTCTCACTCAGTGTTGTCTGTGTTTCTTTTCCGGCAGGTGATGACGTCAGCTCAGCTGGTGTGTACCTTTGGACATGGGTTGTGTTTCTGGAGTACTGAGCTCCTGTGGGTGACTCGACTACCACATTGTTACCCGTTCTTACTGATTACCGTGTGTGGTGTCTGGTTGAAAGTTGTCGTGAACTTATCTGCCTTGTCCTGTTTCAAAAGGACTTCATCTCCCACTTGTACTTGGGATGGTTTGGCTCCGCGTCGGTTGTCGGCGTATATTTTGGACTTCCCCTTTCGCTCTGCATCAGTGTCCCGTGCCTCCAGGTCACTCCTAGGTGTACTGATGTCCGGCAGCTTTCCTCTCAGCTTTCTGTTGAACAAGAGTTCGGCTGGGCTCTTGCCCGTGGTGGAGTGGTCTATGGATCTGTAGATGGTGACGTACCTCCGGAGTTCCTTCCCCCAGTCCAGTCCGTCCGCCTGTGCGATGCGTATCCGACTGATAGAGACAGGTAGACCGTGGCGGCTGAATATGTTCTCTAGACGGTCTATCACTTTGTCTGTCGTGGTGGATCGCATGATCTCGTACTCATAATATCTGCTGTAGTAGTCTACAACTACGAAGATAGAATGTCCTGTTGGTAACGGACCTAACAAATCCGTTGCAATATCCTGCCATGGTCCATCAGGGAGAGCTGTGGGCCGCAATGGCTCTGGTACGTCGGGCCGCGCCACTAGTTGGCACCCGTGACATGACTTAACATATTTCTCTGTTGCCCCGTACATCCCTGGCCACCACACCTTTCCCCTGAGATGCTGTTTTGTCCCTACAACATACCTAAATGTCCTTCATGAGCTAACGCTAGAGTTCTGTTCTGTAGGCTCTGCGGTAGAACAATTCTCGTTCCTCTCAACACTAACTGTCCTATAGTGCATAGTTCCTTTGCGATAGGCGCATAGGCTGAACACGTCTCAAACCGGCCACTCTGTATCGCTTTCCTCACCTCATTCAGTTCTTCATCCTCTGCAGAGGCTCTCTCCACCTCTTTTGTAGTCAGCGCCCTGGGCGTCGCTTGCACGGCCACAAACCACACGTATTCTTCCGCTCCAATGTGCATGTGTCGTCTTCTTTGCAGTGTCTCCCAGGAGACGAGACAGAGGATCAGCAATGTTGTACTTTCCAGATATGTGTATCACTTGAAAGTCATAAGGTTGGAGACGGAGCACCCAACGCTCGATCCGGGCGCACGGTTTTGATCTGGGGCTGTAGATCACCTCCAGAGCCTTATGATCCGTTATCAGGTCGAACCTCTTGCCCTATATGTATGGGTGTAGGCGTTCACATGCCCAAACCAGTGCCAGGGCCTCGCGCTCCGTTTGAGAATATCTCCTCTCACAGTCTGTCAGGCTCCTGCTTACATCACATATAGGCACCATAACTCCCTGCTGTTCCTGTACCAGAACTGCTCCTATGCCTAGCGGCCCTGCATCAGCTATCACTTTTGTGGGGGCATCTTTATCAAAGTATGCCAAGTGTGCCCGCCTCAGCTAACTTATTTTTCAGTGTCTCAAATGCCTGTTTCTGCTCTGGGCCAAAGACAAATGGCACATCCTTTTTGGTCAGTCTCCGCAGCGGCTCTGAGATGGCGGCGAATTGGGGTATGAATCTACTACTGTACCCAGCCAAACCCAGGAAAGTGCGGACCTCTGATCCGTTCTCCGGCTCACATGCTTCGGCCAGTGCTCTCACTCTCTCGCTTGTGGGCCCTATCCCCTTCTCTGATAGTAACATGCCCGTGAACACTAGTTTGTCCATCTCAAAGTGACACTTCTCACCATCTAAGGTCAAGCCGCATCTCTCAAGTCTCTCCAGTACGGCGTGTCGTCACTGGTCATGTGTCTCACGATCCGGTGTGTGGACGATGATGTCATCGGATATGTTTGCAACTCCTTCCATGCCAGCCAGTGCCGTTGCCACTTCATGTTGGTACTGCTCGCTCGCAGACGAGACTCCAAATATGAGCTTTTTGTAGCGGTATGTTCCACTGTGCAGGGCGAATGTTGTTATGGCTCTTGACTCTGGTGTGAGCTCCATTTGATGGTAGCCCCATTTTAGATCGAGTTTACTAAACACAACTGAACCGTTCATGTCATGTAACAGTTCATCTACTGATATCTTCCCCGGATGATAGCCCTGTTTGCCATTCTCATATCTAGCATAGTCTGATATCAGCATCTTTTGCTTTGGGAACTACAACAACTGGGTTTACCCACGGTGTCGGGCCCTCAACCTTTTCGATAATGTCCATGCTTAGCAGCTCCTCTATCTTCTTGTCGACTGCCTCCCTCAGATGGAACGGTACTCGTCTCAGTGGTTGTGCTACAGGTTCCACGTCATTGTCGATGTGCAGACTGATCTGGTTGGTATTGAGCTTACCAACCCCTGTGAAGAGCTTTGGGTACTTCCTCTTTACCTCGGCCGTGATATCAGTCACCGCTGCTACATCTACACCCACTTTTAGCACACCTAGCTCCATAGCTGTCTCTCTCACTAGTAGTTGTATTCCTGACCCGCTACTACTGTGAACTCTGCTTGGGTTTCCCTTTTCCCTATCTTCACCTCACATGTGAACACTCCCTTCACTGGCAGTGGTTCCCTTGACGAGTACGTATACAGCTTTTTGTCTGAAGTGGAGGACTGGCACTTAATTTTTTCTCTTTTTAGTCCTTCCCATGTGTTTTCATCTACTATATTGGTCGTAGCCCCTGAGTCAATTAACATTACTAGGTCTACACCACCCACATTAAATGTTAATCTGTCAATATCGCTACTGTCACGTACTGCAAATGCATAATCTTTATCCTGTTGCTCTTCCTTTTCCGAGTCTACGTATTTCACTGACTGTTTGCCACCTTTAGATTTGCACATTTTCACATAGTGGTCTTTACCCACCGCACTTCCTGCAGGTTTGCCCGCGTGCTGAACATGTTTCATCTTTTTGCAAAGTGGTCTCCGTGCCCACAACGATAGCACACTTTCTCTTTCCCTTTTCCTTCCCCTTCCCGTTTTCGGCTCTTCTTGGCCCATTTCCCTTTGGATACCTGGTTCACAGTCTCGGTTGCCTTTGCGTCCGTGTTACTCACTCTCATTGCTGCCACCTGTTATTCTACTCTTTCACACTGCGCAGCAAGCTCTAGCGCTCTCGCTACAGTCAGTCCCGAACCCTCCTCAAGCAGCTTTCTCCGCACATATTCTGACGTGCATTTACTCAGCACCGCATCCCTGAGCTGGTTCGACATATCCGCCCCAAAACCACAGTCTTTAGCTGTCCTGGCGCAAACGTGTTACAAACTGTTGTACAATCTCACCATTGTTCTGGGACAATTGGCAGAAAGCCTGGCTCGCGAACGCGGTATTC